>NC_090226.1:24944321-25195049 GCF_024489055.1 Chanodichthys erythropterus
GAGGTGTCAACCGACCGGCTCATTGAGGACAGGTGTGCTATGACACAGACACTTATTTTCGGGTGTACGATGCACTTCGTCCGCAAGCTTGGGCGAAAAGCTAGCGAAAAAATCCCGCATAGACTTTGCATTGGGACCCAAACTTTGAATGAGGTAATAGCTCCTAACCGACCGGCTCATAGTTCGTCCGGCGGGCGAAAAAGTAGCGAAAAAAATCCCATAGACTTTGCATTGGGACAAACTTTGATGAGTAATAGCTCCTAACGAGAATTTCATAGAAACATGTGGGTTACCACGTTTGAAGAGCCTGATAGGCTCTCTCAGACCATACCTCAAAATGGGGTGTACGTTGTACCCCTGGGGCGCAAGAGTTGCCCAAAGTTGCCCCATAGACATACTATGGTGAAGCCGTGCCTCCATGAACCAGGAAGTACTGTGTTTTTCCTACTATGGGAAATTACATAGGGATTTTGTATTGAACATAACTCTGGATCACAATGTCTTAAAGACAAGGGGGTGGGCTCATTTTACTCAGGCAACCAATCAGTGTCTCAGGTTCATTGTGAAGCTATCAAGCCACGCCCTAGCAACCATATAGAGCACCATAGCAACAAGTTCCATAGACTTCCATTGAAAAAGATCAAATGAATATCTTTGGATAGGAGTGTCATAGAAACATGAGGGTGGGCTCATTTGACTCGGGGCAGCAAACGGCCAATCACGAATCACCTTAAACACTTCATAGCCACGTCCTAGCAACCATTTAGAGCACCCTAGCAACCCAAAGCAAAGAGGGATATCTTCAAATCTGAATATCATAGAGGCATGGGGGTTGGTTTATATCATTCATACTGGCAAGCAGCCTTTGGTTTATCATTACTGGCAGCTGCCAAGCCACTGCCTAGCAACCAAACAGAATACCCTAGCAACCGTTTTGCAAGATCTATATCTCTGCATCAGAGCATCATAGAGACATGGCGGTTGGCTCTGTTGACTCATGCTAGCAAACTGGACTTCCAACATGCTACACATGCTTTCAGTGAATAGCTACATGCTAATAGTGATTAGCTTAGGGTTTAAACATGACACAAACTAGTAAAAATGTGTTAGCAGAATGCTGGTAACATGCTAATTGTGTTAGCATCATGTTAGTAGCATGCTAATCATGTTAGCATTATGCTTTAAGAACATGCTAATTATGTTAGCATCTTGTTAAAAACATGCTAACAACATGGTAATCATGCTAGCATCATGCTAGCATTATGCTAATCATGTTAGCATGTTGCTAGCATTATGCTAACAAGATTAGCATCTTTCTAAAAACATGCTAGCAGCATGTTAAGGGTGTTAGCATTATGCTAACATGATTAGCATCTTTCTAAAAACATGTTTGCAGCATGCTAAGGGTGTTAGCATTATGCTAGCAACATGCTAATCATGTTAGCATCTTGCTAAAAACATCCTAGCTGGACGGTAATTATGTTAGCATAATGCTAATCAAGAGTGCCGAGTTTTGCCACTGCAAGCACCATTCACATTTTCTTCAGGAAATGTACATTCTAGTATTGTAATTACTATTCACCTGAACAAAACTTTGGCGCGTAACTCGTCCCGCACCGTTTGTCCTAGACCCACAAATGAGGTGTCAAATCGACCGGCTTATTGAGGAGAGGTGTGCTATGACTTTTCTAAGCGATCGGGTGTACGATGTTCGCACAGCGTACGAAAAAAATGGCTGAAAAAACTCCCATAGACTTAACATAGGGACAAAATCTGTGAGATCATATCTTTGGATCAGAAGGTCATAGAGACTTGGGGCTGGGCTCTTTTGATTCGGCCAGCCAAGATGTAGTGACACAACAACTTCATAGCCACGCCCTAGCAACCAATTACAGCACCCTAGCAACCGAGTGGCGAATTTTGCCACTGCAAGCACCATTCACATTTTCTTCAGGAAATGTACATTCTAGTATTGTAATTACTATTCACCTAGACAAAACTTTGGCGCGTAACTCGTCCCGCACCGTTTGTCGTAGACCCATGAATGAGGTGTCAAATCGACCGGCTTATTGAGGAGAGGTGTGCTATGACTTTTCTAAGCGATCGGGTGTACGATGTTTGCACAGCGGACGAAAAAAATGGCTGAAAAAAACTCCCATAGACTTAACAATGGGTCAAAATCTGTGAGATCATAGCTTTGGATCAGAAGGTCATAGAGACTTGGGGCTGGGATCTTTTGATTCGGCCAGCCAATAAGTAGTGACACAGCAACTTCATAGCCACACCCTAGCAACCAATTACAGCACCCTAGCAACCGGTGCCGAATTTTGCCACTGCAAGCACCATTCACATTTTCTTCAGGAAATGTACATTCTAGTTAATGGTGCTTGCCAAAGGCAAAGCTCCATTCTTAATCTTCTGCATACTTATTATTCTTCTTCTTCTTCTGGACACTTTCGTCTGCGCGTAACTCGTCCCGCAGTTTTTGTCATAGACCCACGAATGAGGTGTCAAATCGACCGGCCTATTGAGGAGTGGTGTGCTATGACTTTTATAAGCGATCGGGTGTACGATGTTCGTCCGGCGGGCGAAAAATCGGGCGAAAAAACCCATAGACTTAACATTGCGACGAACTTTGACGAGTCATAGCTCCTAACGAGAATTTCGTAGAAACATGTGAGTTACCACGTTTGAAGAGGCTGACAGGCTCTCTCAGACCATACCTCAAAATGGGGTGTAAGTTGTACCCCTGGGGCGCAAGAGCTGCCCAAATTTGCCCCATAGACATACTATGGTGAAGCCGTGCCCATGAACCAGGAAGTAATGTGTTTTTCCTACTATGGGAAATTACATAGGGATTTTGTATTGAACATATCTCTGGATCACAATGACATAGAGACAAGGGGGTGGGCTCATTTCACTCAGGTGACCAATCAGGCTCCCAGGATCATTGTGAAGCTATCAAGCCACACCCTAGCAACCATATAGAGCACCATAGCAACAAGTTCCATAGACTTCCATTGAAAAAGATCAAAGGAATATCTTTGGATAGAAGTGTCATAGAAACATGAGGGTGGGCTCATTTGACTCGGGGCAGCAAACGGCCAATCACGAATCACCTTCAAGACCTCCTCGCCACGCCCTAGCAACCATTAAGAGCACCCTAGCAACACAAAGCAAAGAGGGATATCTTCAAATCTGAATATCATGCAAGCATGGGGGTTGGTTTAAATCATTCATACTGGCAAGCAGCCTTTGGTGTATCATCATTGGCAGCTGCCAAGCCACTCCCTAGCAACCAAACAGAGTACCCTAGCAACCATTTTTCAAGATGTATATCTCTGCATCAGAACATCGTAGAGACATGGGGATTGGCTTATATTGTCAAGCAGCCTTTGGAGTATCATCATTGGCAGCTGCCAAGCCACTCCATAGCAACCAAACAGAGTACCCTAGCAACCGTTTAGCAAGACCTATATCTCTGATTTAGAGCATCGTAGAGACATGGCGGTTGGCTCTTTTGACTCATGCTAGCAATCTGGACTTCCAACATGATACACATGCTAGCAGTGAATAGCTACATGCTAATAACAATTAGCTAAGGGTTTAAACATGACACAAACTAGTGAAAATGTGTTAGCATCATGATAGTAGCATGCTAATCATGTTAGCATCATGCTAATTATGTTAGCATCATGCTAGTAGCATGTTAATCATGTTAGCAAACATGCTAATCATGTTAGCATCTTGTTAAAAACATGTTAGCAGTATGGTAAAGGTGTTAGCATCATGCTAACAACATGCTAATCATGTTAGCATGTTGCTAGCATTATGCTAACATGATTAGCATCTTGTTAAAAACATCCTAGCAGTATGCTACGGGTGTTAGCATCATGCTAGTAACATGCTAATCATGTTAGCATGTTGCTAGCATTATGCTAACATGATTAGCATCTTGCTGAAAACATCTTAGCAGTATGCTAATGGTGTTAGCATCATGCTAGCATCATGCTAATCAAGAGTGCCGAATTTTGCCACTGCAAGCACCATTCACATTTTCTTCAGGAAATGTACATTCTAGTATTGTAATTACTATTCACCTGAACAAAACTTTGGCGCGTAACTCGTCCCGCACCATTTGTCGTAGACCCACGAATGAGGTGTCAAATCGACCGGCTTATTGAGGAGAGGTGTGCTATGACTTTTCTAAGCGATCGGGTGTATGATGTTCGCACAGCGTACGAAAAAACGGCTGAAAAAACTCCCATAGACTTAACATGGGGGCCAAATCTGTGAGATCATATCTTTGGTTTAGAAGGTCATAGAGACTTGGGGCTGGGCTCTTTTGACTCGGCCTATCAAGCTGCCAATAAGTAGTGACTTCATGGCCACGCCCTAGCAACCAATTACAGCACCCTAGCAACCGAGTGGCGATTTTGCCACTGCAAGCACCATTCACATTTTCTTCAGGAAATGTACATTCTAGTATTGTAATTACTATTCACCTGAACAAAACTTTGGCACGTAACTCGTCCCGCACCGTTTGACGTAGACCCACAAATGAGGTGTCAAATCGACCGGCTTATTGAGGAGAGGTGTGCTATGACTTCTCTAAGTGATCGGGTGTACGCTGTTCGCACAGCATACGAAAAAAATGGCTGAAAAAACTCCCATAGACTTAACATTGAGTCAAAATCTGTGAGATTATATCTTTGGATTGGAAGGTCATAGAGACTTGGGGCTGGGCTCTTTTGATTCGGCCAGCCAATAAGTAGTGACACAGCAACTTCATAGCCACGCCCTAGCAACCAATTACAGCACCCTAGCAACCGAGTAGCGAATTTTGCCACTGCAAGCACCATTCACATTTTCTTCAGGAAATGTACATTCTAGTTAATGGTGCTTGCCAAAGGCAAAGCTCCATTCTTATTATTGCTCATACTTATTATTATAATTATTTTTCTGGACAAAAGTTTGGCGCGCTACTCCTCCCACAGTTTTTGTCCTAGACCAATGAATCAGGTGTCAAATCGACCGGCTTATTGAGGAGACCTGTGCTATGACTTTTATAAGCGATCGGGTGTACGATGTTCGTCCAGCGGGCGAAAAAGTAGCGAAAAAAATCCCATAGACTTTGCATTGCGACAAATTTTGACGAGTTATTGCTCCGAGCGAGAATTTCGTAGAAACATGTGGGTTACCACGTTTGAAGAGGCTGGCAAGCTCTGTCAGACCATACCTCAAAATTGGGTGTAAGTTGTACCCCTGGGGCGCAAGAGCTGCCCAAAGTTGCCCCATAGACATACTATGGTGAAGCCGTGCCCATGAACCAGGAAGTACTGTGTTTTTCCTACTATGGGAAATTACATAGGGATTTTGTATTGAACATAACTCTGGATCACAATGTCTTAGAGACAAGGGGGTGGGCTCATTTTACTCAGGCAACCAATCAGTCTCTCAGGATCATTGTGAAGCTATCAAGCCACGCCCTAGCAACCATATAGAGCACCATAGCAACAAGTTCCATAGACTTCCATTGAAAAAGATCAAATGAATATCTTTGGATAGGAGTGTCATAGAAACATGAGGGTGGGCTCATTTGACTCGGGGCAGCAAACGGCCAATCACGAATCACCTTCAACACTTCATAGCCACGCCCTAGCAACCATTTAGAGCACCCTAGCAACCCAAAGCATAGAGGGATATCTTCAAATCTGAATATCATACAGGCATGGGGGTTGGTTTATATCATTCATACTGGCAAGCAGCCTTTGGTTTATCATTACTGGCAGCTGCCAAGCCACTCCCTAGCAACCAAACAGAGTACCCTAGCAACCGTTTAGCAAGATCTATATCTCTGCATCAGAACATCATAAAGACATGGGGGTTGGTTTATATTGTCAAGCAGCCTTTGGAGTATCATCATTGGCAGCTGCCAAGCCACTCCCTAGCAACCAAACAGAGTACCCTAGCAACCGTTTAGCAAGACCTATATCTCTGATTTAGAGCATCGTAGAGACATGGCGGTTGGCTCTTTTGACTCATGCTAGCAATCTGGACTTCCAACATGATACACATGCTAGCAGTGAATAGCTACATGCTAATAGTGATTAGCTTAGGGTTTAAACATGACACAAACTAGTAAAAATGTGTTAGCATCATGCTGGTAACATGCTAATTGTGTTAGCATCATGCTAGTAGCATGCTAAGCATATTAGCATTATTCTAGCAAACATGCTAATCATGTTAGCATCTTGTTAAAAACATGCTAGCAACATGGTAATCATGCTAGCTTTATGCTAATCATGTTAGCATGTTGCTAGCATTATGCTAACATGATTAGCATCTTGTTAAAATCATGCTATCAACATGGTAATCATGCTAGCATAATGCTAGCATTATGCTAATCATGTTAGCATGTTGCTAGCATAATGCTAACATGATTAGCATCTTGTTAAAATAATGCTAGCAACATGGTAATCATGCTAGCATCATGTTAGCATTATGCTAATCATGTTAGCATTTTGTTTAAAACATGTTAGCAGCATGCTAAGGGTGTTAGCATCATGCTAGCAACATGCTAATCATGTTAGCATCTTGTTAAAAACATACTAGCAGGACGGTAATTATGTTAGCATAGTTTTGCCACTGCAAGCACCATTCACATTTTCTTCAGGAAATGTACATTCTAGTATTGTAATTACTATTCACCTGAACAAAACTTTGGCGCGTAACTCGTCCCGCACCGTTTGTTGTATACCCACGAATGAGGTGTCAAATCGACCGGCTTATTGAGGAGAGGTGTGCTATGACTTTTCTAAGCGATCGGGTGTACGATGTTCGCACAGCGTACGAAAAAACGGCTGAAAAAACTCCCATAGACTTAACATGGGGGCCAAATCTGTGAGATCATATCTTTGATTTAGAAGGTCATAGAGACTTGGGGCTGGGCTTTTTTGACTCGGCCTATCAAGCAGCCAATAACTATTGACTTCATAGCCTCACCCTAGCAACCGGTGCCGAATTTTGCCACTGCAAGCACCATTCACATTTTCTTCAGGAAATGTACATTCTAGTTAATGGTGCTTGCCAAAGGCAAAGCTCCATTCTTATTCTCCTGCATACTTATTATTCTTCTTCTTCTTCTTCTTCCACTTTTTCGTCTGCGCGCTACTCCTCCCGCAGCTTTTGTCCTAGACCCATGAATGAGGTGTCAAATCGACCGGCCCATTGAGGAGTGGTGTGCTATGACTTTTATAAGCGATCGGGTGTACGATGTTCGTCCGGCGGGCGAAAAAGTAGCCGAAAAATCCCATAGACTTAACATTGCGACGAACTTTGACGAATCATAGCTCCTAACGAGAATTTCGTAGAAACATGTGGGTTACCACGTTTGAAGAGGCTGACAGGCTCTCTCAGACCATACCTCAAAATGGGGTGTAAGTTGTACCCCTGGGGCGCAAGAGCTGCCCAAAGTTGCCCCATAGACATACTATGGTGAAGCCGTGCCCATGAACCAGGAAGTACTGTGTTTTTCCTACTATGGGAAATTACATAGGGATTTTGTATTGAACATAACTCTGGATTGCAGTGTCATAGAGACAAGGGGGTGGGCTTATTTTACTCAGGCAACCAATCAGTCTCTCAGGATCAATGTGAAGCTATCAAGCCACGCCCTAGCAACCATATAGAGCACCTTAGTAACAAGCTCCATAGACTTCCATTGAAAAAGATCAAATTAATATTTTTGGATAGAAGTGTCATAGAAACATGAGGGTGGGCTCATTTGACTCGGGGCAGCAAACGGCCAATCACGAATCACCTTCAACACTTCATAGCCACCCCCTAGCAACCATTTAGAGCACCCTAGCAACCCAAAGCATAGAGGGATATCTTCAAATCTGAATTTCATACAGGCATGGGGGTTGATTTATATCATTCATACTGGCAAGCAGCCTTTGGTGTATCATCATTGGCAGCTGCCAAGCCACTCCCTAGCAACCAAACAGAGTACCCTAGCAACCATTTTGCAAGACCTATATCTCTGCAACAGAACATCGTAGAGACATGGGGGTTGGCTTATATTGGCAAGTAGCCTTTGGAGTGTCATCATTGGCAGCTGCCAAGCCACTCCCTAGCAACCAAACAGAGTACCCTAGCAACCATTTAGCAAGGCCTATATCTCTGCATCAGAACATCGTACAGACATGGGGGTTGGCTTTTTTGACTCATGCTAGCAAACTGTACTTGCAACATGCTACACATGCTAGCAGTGAATAGCTACATGCTAATAGTGATTAGCTAAGTGCTAAAGTGGGCTGAGAACATGCTAAGAACTCTATAGAAACTCCATAGTAAGTATCTGTGACAACTCCCAACCACCTAGTAACACCATAGCAACCACCCAGGTTACCATAGCAACCGCCTAGCAACCACCCAGAACACCCTAGCAACCGCCTAGCAACACCTTAGCAACCACCCCAAGTACCTTAGCAACCGCCTAGCAACACCCTAGCAACCACCCAGGTTACCATAGCAACCGCATAGCAACCACCTAGCAACCGCCTAGCAACACCTTAGCAACCACCCCAAGTACCTTAGCAACTGCCTAGCAACACCCCAGCAACCACCCAGGTTACCATAGCAACCACCTAGCAACCGCCTAGCAACACCTTAGCAACCACCCCAAGTACCTTAGCAACTGCCTAGCAACACCCCAGCAACCACCCAGGTTACCATAGCAACCGCATAGCAACCGCCTAGCAACACCTTAGCAACCACCCCAAGTACCTTAGCAACTGCCTAGCAACACCCCAGCAACCACCCAGGTTACCATAGCAACCGCCTAGCAACCACCCAGAACACCCTAGCAACCGCCTAGCAACACCTTAGCAACCACCCCAAGTACCTTAGCAACCGCCTAGCAACACCCTAGCAACCACCCAGGTTACCATAGCAACCGCATAGCAACCACCTAGCAACCGCCTAGCAACACCTTAGCAACCACCCCAAGTACCTTAGCAACTGCCTAGCAACACCCCAGCAACCACCCAGGTTACCATAGCAACCGCATAGCAACCGCCTAGCAACACCTTAGCAACCACCCCAAGTACCTTAGCAACTGCCTAGCAACACCCCAGCAACCACCCAGAACACCCTATCAACCGCCTAGCAACACCTTAGAAACCACACCAAGTACCTTAGCAACCGCCTAGCAACCGAGTGGCGATTTTGCCACTGCAAGCACCATTCACATTTTCTTCAGGAAATGTACATTCTAGTTAATGGTGCTTGCCAAAGGCAAAGCTCCATTCTTATTCTTCTGCATACTTATTATTAATGGTGCTTGCCAAAGGCAAAGCTCCATTCTTATTCTTCTGCATACTTATTATTCTTCTTCTTCTTCTTCTGGACACAATTTCTGCGCGCTACTCCTCCCGCAGTTTTTGTCATAGACCCATGAATGAGGTGTCAAATCGACCGGCTCATTGAGGACAGGTGTGCTATGACTTTTATAAGCGATCGGGTGTACGATGTTCGTCCGGCGGGCGAAAAAGTAGCGAAAAATCCCATAGACTTTGCATTGGGACAAACTTTGATGAGTAATAGCTCCTAACGAGAATTTCATAGAAACATGTGGGTTACCACGTTTGAAGAGCCTGATAGGCTCTCTCAGACCATACCTCAAAATGGGGTGTAAGTTGTACCCCTGGGGCGCAAGAGCTGCCCAAAGTTGCCCCATAGACATACTATGGTGAAGCCGTGCCCATGAACCAGGAAGTACTGTGTTTTTCCTACTATGGGAAATTACATAGGGATTTTGTATTGAACATAACTCTGGATCACAATGTCATAGAGACAAGGGGGTGGGCCCATTTTACTCAGGCAACCAATCAGTCTCTCAGGATCATTGTGAAGCTATCAAGCCACGCCCTAGCAACCATATAGAGCACCATAGCAACAAGTTCCATTGACTTCCATTGAAAAAGGTCAAATGAATATCTTTGGATAGAAGTGTCGTACAAACAAGAGGGTGGGCTCATTTGACTGGAGGCAGCAAACCGCCAATCACAAATCACCTTAAAGACATCATAGCCACGCCTTAGCAACCATTTAAAGCACCCTAGCAACCCAAAGCATAGGCAGATATCTTCAAATCTGAATATCATAGAGGCATGGGGGTTGGTTTATATCATTTATACTGGCAAGCAGCCTTTGGTTTATCATTACTAGCAGCTGCCAAGCCACTCCCTAGCAACCAAACAGAGTACCCTAGCAACCGTTTTGCAAGATCTATATCTCTGCATCAGAACATCATAAAGACATGGGGGTTGGTTTATATTGTCAAGCAGCCTTTGGAGTATCATCATTGGTAGCTGCCAAGCCACTCCTTAGCAACCAAACAGAGTACCCTAGCAACCGTTTAGCAAGATCTATATCTCTGCATCAGAGCATCATAGAGACATGGCGGTTGGCTCTTTTGACTCATGCTAGCAAACTGAACTTCCAACATGCTACACATGCTAGCAGTGAATAGCTACATGCTAATAGTGATTAGCTTAGGGTTTAAACATGACACAAACTAGTAAAAATGTGTTACATCATGCTGGTAACATGCTAATTGTGTTAGCATCATGCTAGTAGCATGCTAATCATGTTAGCATCATGCTAGCAAACATGCTAATTATGTTAGCATCTTGATAAAAACATCCTAGCAGGACGGTAATTATGTTAGCATCATGCTAATCAAGAGTGTCGAGTTTTGCCACTGCAAGCACCATTCACATTTTCTTCAGGAAATGTACATTCTAGTATTGTAATTACTATTCACCTGAACAAAACTTTGGCACGTAACTTGTCCCGCACCGTTTGTCGTAGACCCACGAATGAGGTGTCAAATCGACCGGCTTATTGAGGAGAGGTGTGCTATGACTTTTCTAAGCGATTGGGTGTACGATTTTCGCACAGCATACGAAAAAATGGCTGAAAAAACTCCCATAGACTTAACATGGGGGCCAAATCTGTGAGATCATATCTTTAGTTTAGAAGGTCATAGAGACTTGGGGCTGGGCTCTTTTGATTCAGCCTGCCAATAAGTATTGACACAGCATCTTCATAGCCACTTCCTAGCAACCAATTACAGCACCCTAGCAACCGGTGCCGAATTTTGCCACTGCAAGCACCATTCACATTTTCTTCAGGAAATGTACATTCTAGTTCTTCTTCTTCTTCTTCTGGACACAATTTCTGCGCGCTACTCCTCCCGCAGTTTTTGTCATAGACCCATGAATGAGGTGTCAAATCGACCGGCTCATTGAGGACAGGTGTGCTATGACTTTTATAAGCGATCGGGTGTACGATGTTCGTCCGGCGGGCGAAAAAGTAGCGAAAAAAATCCCATAGACTTTGCATTGGGACAAACTTTGATGAGTAATAGCTCCTAACGAGAATTTCATAGAAACATGTGGGTTACCACGTTTGAAGAGCCTGATAGGCTCTCTCAGACCATACCTCAAAATGGGGTGTAAGTTGTACCCCTGGGGCGCAAGAGCTGCCCAAAGTTGCCCCATAGACATACTATGGTGAAGCCGTGCCCATGAACCAGGAAGTACTGTGTTTTTCCTACTATGGGAAATTACATAGGGATTTTGTATTGAACATAACTCTGGATCACAATGTCATAGAGACAAGGGGGTGGGCCCATTTTACTCAGGCAACCAATCAGTCTCTCAGGATCATTGTGAAGCTATCAAGCCACGCCCTAGCAACCATATAGAGCACCATAGCAACAAGTTCCATTGACTTCCATTGAAAAAGGTCAAATGAATATCTTTGGATAGAAGTGTCGTACAAACAAGAGGGTGGGCTCATTTGACTGGAGGCAGCAAACCGCCAATCACAAATCACCTTAAAGACATCATAGCCACGCCTTAGCAACCATTTAAAGCACCCTAGCAACCCAAAGCATAGGCAGATATCTTCAAATCTGAATATCATAGAGGCATGGGGGTTGGTTTATATCATTTATACTGGCAAGCAGCCTTTGGTTTATCATTACTAGCAGCTGCCAAGCCACTCCCTAGCAACCAAACAGAGTACCCTAGCAACCGTTTTGCAAGATCTATATCTCTGCATCAGAACATCATAAAGACATGGGGGTTGGTTTATATTGTCAAGCAGCCTTTGGAGTATCATCATTGGTAGCTGCCAAGCCACTCCTTAGCAACCAAACAGAGTACCCTAGCAACCGTTTAGCAAGATCTATATCTCTGCATCAGAGCATCATAGAGACATGGCGGTTGGCTCTTTTGACTCATGCTAGCAAACTGAACTTCCAACATGCTACACATGCTAGCAGTGAATAGCTACATGCTAATAGTGATTAGCTTAGGGTTTAAACATGACACAAACTAGTAAAAATGTGTTACATCATGCTGGTAACATGCTAATTGTGTTAGCATCATGCTAGTAGCATGCTAATCATGTTAGCATCATGCTAGCAAACATGCTAATTATGTTAGCATCTTGTTAAAAACATGCTAGCAACATGGTAATCATGCTAGCATCATGCTAGCATTATGCTAATCATGTTAGCATGTTGCTAGCATTATGCTAACATGATTAGCATCTTTCTAAAAACATGCTAGCAGCATGCTAAGGGTGTTAGCATTATGCTAGCAACAAATGCTAATCATGTTAGCATGTTGCTAGCATAATGCTAACATGATTAGCATCTTTCTAAAAACATGCTAGCAGCATGCTAAGGGTGTTAGCATAATGCTAGCAACATGCTAATCATGTTAGCATCTTGATAAAAACATCCTAGCAGGACGGTAATTATGTTAGCATCATGCTAATCAAGAGTGCCGAGTTTTGCCACTGCAAGCACCATTCACATTTTCTTCAGGAAATGTACATTCTAGTATTGTAATTACTATTCACCTGAACAAAACTTTGGCGCGTAACTCGTCCCGCAACGTTTGTCGTAGACCCACGAATGAGGTGTCAAATCGACCGGCTTATTGAGGAGAGGTGTGCTATGACTTTTCTAAGCGATCGGGTGTACGATGTTCGCACAGTGTACGAAAAAACGGCTGAAAAAACTCCCATAGACTTAACATGGGGGCCAAATCTGTGAGATCATATCTTTGGTTTAGAAGGTCATAGAGACTTGGGGCTGGGCTCTTTTGACTCGGCCTATCAAGCCGCCAATAACTAGTGACTTCATGGCCACGCCCTAGCAACCAATTACAGCACCCTAGCAACCGAGTGGCGAATTTTGCCACTGCAAGCACCATTCACATTTTCTTCAGGAAATGTACATTCTAGTATTGTAATTACTATTCACCTAGACAAAACTTTGGCGCGTAACTCGTCCCACACCATTTGTCGTAGACCCACGAATGAGGTGTCAAATCGACCGGCTTATTGAGGAGAGGTGTGCTATGACTTTTATAAGCGATCGGGTGTACGATGTTCGCACAGCGTACGAAAAAACGGCTGAAAAAACTCCCATAGACTTAACATTGGGTCAAAATCTGTGAGATCATATCTTTGGATCAGAAGGTCATAGAGACTTGGGGCTGGGCTCTTTTGATTCGGCCAGCCAATAAGTAGTGTCACAGCAGCTTCATAGCCACGCCCTAGCAACCAATTACAGTACCCTAGCAACCGGTGCCGAATTTTGCCACTGCAAGCACCATTCACATTTTCTTCAGGAAATGTACATTCTAGTATTGTAATTACTATTCACCTGAACAAAACTTTGGCGCGTAACTCGTCCCGCACCGTTTGTTGTAGACCCACGAATGAGGTGTCAAATCGACCGGCTTATTGAGGAGAGGTGTGCTATGACTTTTCTAAGCGATCAGGTGTACGATGTTCACACAGCGTACGAAAAATCAGCTGAAAAACTCCCATAGACTTAACATGGGGGCCAAATCTGTGAGATCATTTCTTTGGTTTAGAAGGTCATAGAGACTTGGGGCTGGGCTCTTTTGATTCGGCCTATCAAGCAGCTAATAAGTAGTTCGTCGCCATGCCCTAGCAACCATTTACAGCACCCTAGCAACCGGGTGCCGAATTTTGCCACTGCAAGCACCATTCACATTTTCTTCAGGAAATGTACATTCTAGTATTGTAATTACTATTCACCTGAACAAAACTTTGGCGCGTAACTCGTCCCGCACCGTTTGTCGTAGACCCATGAATGAGGTGTCAAATCGACCGGCTTATTGAGGAGAGGTGTGCTATGACTTTTCTAAGCGATCGGGTGTACGATGTTCGCACAGCGTACGAAAAAACGGCTGAAAAAACTCCCATAGAGTTAACATTGGGTCCAAATCTGTGAGATCATATCTTTGGATCAGAAGGTCATAGAGACTTGGGGCTGGGCTCTTTTGATTCGGCCAGCCAATAAGTAGTGACACAGCAATTTCATAGCCACGCCCTAGCAACCAATTACCTCACTCTAGCAACCGGTGCCGAATTTTGCCACTGCAAGCACCATTCACATTTTCTTCAGGAAATGTACATTCTAGTATTGTAATTACTATTCACCTGAACAAAACTTTGGCGCGTAACTCGTCCCGCACCGTTTGTCGTAGACCCACATATGAGGTGTCAAATCGACCGGCTTATTGAGGAGAGGTGTGCTATGACTTTTCTAAGCGATCGGGTGTACGATGTTCGCACAGCGTACGAAAAAACGGCTGAAAAAACTCCCATAGACTTAACATTGGGTCAAAATCTGTGAGATCATATCTTTGGATCAGAAGGTCATAGAGACTTGGGGCTGGGCTCTTTTGATTCGGCCAGCCAATAAGTAGTGACACAGCAACTTCATAGCCACGCCCTAGCAACCAATTACAGCACCCTAGCAACCTGTGCCGAATTTTGCCACTGCAAGCACCATTCACATTTTCTTCAGGAAATGTACATTCTAGTATTGTAATTACTATTCACCTGAACAAAACTTTGGCGCGTAACTAGTCCCGCACCGTTTGTCGTAGACCCACATATGAGGTGTCAAATCGACCGGCTTATTGAGGAGAGGTGTGCTATGACTTTTCTAAGCGATCGGGTGTACGATGTTCGCACAGCGTATGAAAAAAATGGCTGAAAAAACTCCCATAGACTTAACATTGGGTCAAAATCTGTGAGATCATATCTTTGGATCAGAAGGTCATAGAGACTTGGGGCTGGGCTCTTTTGATTCGGCCAGTAGTGACATAGCAACTTCATAGCCACACCCTAGCAACCAATCACAGCACCCTAGCAACCGGTTCCGAATTTTTCCACTGCAAGCACCATTCACATTTTCTTCAGGAAATGTACATTCTAGTTAATGGTGCTTGCCAAAGGCAAAGCTCCATTCTTATTCTTCTGCATACTTATTATTATTATTATTATTATTATTATTCTTCTTCCACTTTTTTTTCTGCGCGCTACTCCTCCCGCAGTTTTTGTCCTAGACCCATGAATGAGGTGTCAAATCGACCGGCTCATTGAGGAGAGGTGTGCTATGACTTTTATAAGCGATCGGGTGTACGATGTTCGTCCGGCGGGCGAAAAAGTAGCGAAAAAAAAATCCCATAGACTTAACATTGGAACGAACTTTGACAAGTCATAACTCTGGATAACAATGTCATAGAGACAAAGGGGTGGTCTCATTTTACTCAGGCAACCAATCAGTCTCTCAGGAAAACTTTGAAGATATCAAGCCACGCCCTAGCAACCATATAGAGCACCTTAGTAACAAGCTTCATAGACTTCCATTGAAAAAGATCAAATGAATATCTTTGGATAGAAGTGTCGTACAAACAAGAGGGTGGGCTTATTTGACTCGAGGCAGCAAACCGCCAATCACAAATCACCTTAAAGACATCATAGCCACGCCTTAGCAACCATTTAGAGCACCCTAGCAACCCAAAGCATAGGCAGATATCTTCAAATCTGAATATCATAGAGGCATGGGGGTTGGTTTATATCATTCATACTGGCAAGCAGCCTTTGGAGTATCATCATTGGTAGCTGCCAAGCCACTCCCTAGCAACCAAACAGAGTACCCTAGCAACCATTATTCAACATCTATATTTCTGCATCAGAACATCGTAAAGACATGGGTGTTGGTTTATATTGTCAAGCAGCCTTTGGAGTATCATCATTGGTAGCTACCAAGCCACTCCCTAGCAACCAAACAGAGTACCCTAGCAACCGTTTAGCAAGATCTATATCTCTGCATCAGAACATCGTAGAGACATGGGTGTTGGTTTATATTGTCAAGCAGCCTTTGGAGTATCATCATTGGTAGCTGCCAAGCCACTCCTTAGCAACCAAACAGAGTACCCTAGCAACCGTTTAGCAATATCTATATCTCTGCATCAGAGCATCATAGAGACATGGCGGTTGGCTCTTTTGACTCATGCTAGCAAACTGGACTTCCAACATGCTACACATGCTAGCGGTGAATAGCTACATGCTAATAGTGATTAGCTAAGTGCTAAAGTGGGCTGAGAACATGATAAGAACTCTATAGAAACTCCATTGTAACTATCTGTGCCAACTACCAACCACCTAGTAATACCATAGCAACCACCCTGGTTACCATAGCAACCGCCCAGAACACCCTAGCAACCGCCTAGCAACACAGTAGTGACCACTCCAGGTACCTTAACAACTGCCTAGCAACACCTTAGCAACCACCCAGGTTACCATAGCAACCGCCTAGCAACCGCCCAGAACACCCTAGCAACCGCCTAGCAACACCTTAGCAACCACCCCAAGTACCTCAGCAACTTCCTAGCAACACCCTAGCAACTACCCTGGTTACCATAGCAACCGCCTAGCAACCACCCAGAACACCATAGCAACCGCCTAGCAACACCTTAGCAACCACCCCAAGTACCTCAGCAACTTCCTAGCAACACCCTAGCAACTACCCTGGTTATCACAGCAACCGCCTACCAACCGCCTAGAACACCTTAGCAACCGCCTAGCAACACCTTAGCAACCACTCCAAGTACCTTAGCAACTGCCTAGCAACACCTTAGCAACCACCCAGGTTACCATAGCAACCGCCTAGCAACCACCAATAACACCCTAGCAACCGCCTAGCAACACCGTAGTGACCACCCCAAGTGCCTTAGAAACTGCCTACCAACACCCTAGCAACCACCCAGGTTACCATAGCAACCGCTTAGCAACCACCCAGAACACCTTGGCAACCGCCTAGAAACACCTTAGCAACCACTCCAAGTACCTTAGCAACTGCCTAGCAACACCCTAGCAACCACTCAGGTTACCAAAGCAACCGCATAGCAACCGGGTACAGAATTTTGCTACTGCAAGCACCATTCACATTTTCTTCAGGAAATGTACATTCTAGGTAATGGTGCTTGCCAAAGGCAAAGCTCCATTCTTATTCTCCTGCATACTTATTAATGGTGCTTGCCAAAGGCAAAGCTCCATTCTTATTCTTCTGCATACTTATTATTCTTCTTCTTCTTCTTCTGGACACAATTTCTGCGCGCTACTCCTCCCGCAGTTTTTGTCATAGACCCATGAATGAGGTGTCAAATCGACCGGCTCATTGAGGACAGGTGTGCTATGACTTTTATAAGCGATCGGGTGTACGATGTTCGTCCGGCGGGCGAAAAAGTAGCGAAAAAAATCCCATAGACTTTGCATTGGGACAAACTTTGATGAGTAATAGCTCCTAACGAGAATTTCATAGAAACATGTGGGTTACCACGTTTGAAGAGCCTGATAGGCTCTCTCAGACCATACCTCAAAATGGGGTGTAAGTTGTACCCCTGGGGCGCAAGAGCTGCCCAAAGTTGCCCCATAGACATACTATGGTGAAGCCGTGCCCATGAACCAGGAAGTACTGTGTTTTTCCTACTATGGGAAATTACATAGGGATTTTGTATTGAACATAACTCTGGATCACAATGTCATAGAGACAAGGGGTTGGGCCCATTTTACTCAGGCAACCAATCAGTCTCTCAGGATCATTGTGAAGCTATCAAGCCACGCCCTAGCAACCATATAGAGCACCATAGCAACAAGTTCCATAGACTTCCATTGAAAAAGGTCAAATGAATATCTTTGGATAGAAGTGTCGTACAAACAAGAGGGTGGGCTCATTTGACTGGAGGCAGCAAACCGCCAATCACAAATCACCTTAAAGACATCATAGCCACGCCTTAGCAACCATTTAAAGCACCCTAGCAACCCAAAGCATAGGCAGATATCTTCAAATCTGAATATCATAGAGGCATGGGGGTTGGTTTATATCATTTATACTGGCAAGCAGCCTTTGGTTTATCATTACTAGCAGCTGCCAAGCCACTCCCTAGCAACCAAACAGAGTACCCTAGCAACCGTTTTGCAAGATCTATATCTCTGCATCAGAACATCATAAAGACATGGGGGTTGGTTTATATTGTCAAGCAGCCTTTGGAGTATCATCATTGGTAGCTGCCAAGCCACTCCTTAGCAACCAAACAGAGTACCCTAGCAACCGTTTAGCAAGATCTATATCTCTGCATCAGAGCATCATAGAGACATGGCGGTTGGCTCTTTTGACTCATGCTAGCAAACTGAACTTCCAACATGCTACACATGCTAGCAGTGAATAGCTACATGCTAATAGTGATTAGCTTAGGGTTTAAACATGACACAAACTAGTAAAAATGTGTTACATCATGCTGGTAACATGCTAATTGTGTTAGCATCATGCTAGTAGCATGCTAATCATGTTAGCATCATGCTAGCAAACATGCTAATTATGTTAGCATCTTGTTAAAAACATGCTAGCAACATGGTAATCATGCTAGCATCATGCTAGCATTATGCTAATCATGTTAGCATGTTGCTAGCATTATGCTAACATGATTAGCATCTTTCTAAAAACATGCTAGCAGCATGCTAAGGGTGTTAGCATTATGCTAGCAACAAATGCTAATCATGTTAGCATGTTGCTTGAATAATGCTAACATGATTAGCATCTTTCTAAAAACATGCTAGCAGCATGCTAAGGGTGTTAGCATAATGCTAGCAACATGCTAATCATGTTAGCATCTTGATAAAAACATCCTAGCAGGACGGTAATTATGTTAGCATCATGCTAATCAAGAGTGCCGAGTTTTGCCACTGCAAGCACCATTCACATTTTCTTCAGGAAATGTACATTCTAGTATTGTAATTACTATTCACCTGAACAAAACTTTGGCGCGTAACTCGTCCCGCAACGTTTGTCGTAGACCCACGAATGAGGTGTCAAATCGACCGGCTTATTGAGGAGAGGTGTGCTATGACTTTTCTAAGCGATCGGGTGTACGATGTTCGCACAGTGTACGAAAAAACGGCTGAAAAAACTCCCATAGACTTAACATGGGGGCCAAATCTGTGAGATCATATCTTTGGTTTAGAAGGTCATAGAGACTTGGGGCTGGGCTCTTTTGACTCGGCCTATCAAGCCGCCAATAACTAGTGACTTCATGGCCACGCCCTAGCAACCAATTACAGCACCCTAGCAACCGAGTGGCGAATTTTGCCACTGCAAGCACCATTCACATTTTCTTCAGGAAATGTACATTCTAGTATTGTAATTACTATTCACCTAGACAAAACTTTGGCGCGTAACTCGTCCCACACCATTTGTCGTAGACCCACGAATGAGGTGTCAAATCGACCGGCTTATTGAGGAGAGGTGTGCTATGACTTTTATAAGCGATCGGGTGTACGATGTTCGCACAGCGTACGAAAAACGGCTGAAAAAACTCCCATAGACTTAACATTGGGTCAAAATCTGTGAGATCATATCTTTGGATCAGAAGGTCATAGAGACTTGGGGCTGGGCTCTTTTGATTCGGCCAGCCAATAAGTAGTGTCACAGCAGCTTCATAGCCACGCCCTAGCAACCAATTACAGTACCCTAGCAACCGGTGCCGAATTTTGCCACTGCAAGCACCATTCACATTTTCTTCAGGAAATGTACATTCTAGTATTGTAATTACTATTCACCTGAACAAAACTTTGGCGCGTAACTCGTCCCGCACCGTTTGTTGTAGACCCACGAATGAGGTGTCAAATCGACCGGCTTATTGAGGAGAGGTGTGCTATGACTTTTCTAAGCGATCAGGTGTACGATGTTCACACAGCGTACGAAAAATCAGCTGAAAAACTCCCATAGACTTAACATGGGGGCCAAATCTGTGAGATCATTTCTTTGGTTTAGAAGGTCATAGAGACTTGGGGCTGGGCTCTTTTGATTCGGCCTATCAAGCAGCTAATAAGTAGTTCGTCGCCATGCCCTAGCAACCATTTACAGCACCCTAGCAACCGGGTGCCGAATTTTGCCACTGCAAGCACCATTCACATTTTCTTCAGGAAATGTACATTCTAGTATTGTAATTACTATTCACCTGAACAAAACTTTGGCGCGTAACTCGTCCCGCACCGTTTGTCGTAGACCCATGAATGAGGTGTCAAATCGACCGGCTTATTGAGGAGAGGTGTGCTATGACTTTTCTAAGCGATCGGGTGTACGATGTTCGCACAGCGTACGAAAAAACGGCTGAAAAAACTCCCATAGAGTTAACATTGGGTCCAAATCTGTGAGATCATATCTTTGGATCAGAAGGTCATAGAGACTTGGGGCTGGGCTCTTTTGATTCGGCCAGCCAATAAGTAGTGACACAGCAATTTCATAGCCACGCCCTAGCAACCAATTACCTCACTCTAGCAACCGGTGCCGAATTTTGCCACTGCAAGCACCATTCACATTTTCTTCAGGAAATGTACATTCTAGTATTGTAATTACTATTCACCTGAACAAAACTTTGGCGCGTAACTCGTCCCGCACCGTTTGTCGTAGACCCACATATGAGGTGTCAAATCGACCGGCTTATTGAGGAGAGGTGTGCTATGACTTTTCTAAGCGATCGGGTGTACGATGTTCGCACAGCGTACGAAAAAACGGCTGAAAAAACTCCCATAGACTTAACATTGGGTCAAAATCTGTGAGATCATATCTTTGGATCAGAAGGTCATAGAGACTTGGGGCTGGGCTCTTTTGATTCGGCCAGCCAATAAGTAGTGACACAGCAACTTCATAGCCACGCCCTAGCAACCAATTACAGCACCCTAGCAACCTGTGCCGAATTTTGCCACTGCAAGCACCATTCACATTTTCTTCAGGAAATGTACATTCTAGTATTGTAATTACTATTCACCTGAACAAAACTTTGGCGCGTAACTAGTCCCGCACCGTTTGTCGTAGACCCACATATGAGGTGTCAAATCGACCGGCTTATTGAGGAGAGGTGTGCTATGACTTTTCTAAGCGATCGGGTGTACGATGTTCGCACAGCGTATGAAAAAAATGGCTGAAAAAACTCCCATAGACTTAACATTGGGTCAAAATCTGTGAGATCATATCTTTGGATCAGAAGGTCATAGAGACTTGGGGCTGGGCTCTTTTGATTCGGCCAGTAGTGACATAGCAACTTCATAGCCACACCCTAGCAACCAATCACAGCACCCTAGCAACCGGTTCCGAATTTTTCCACTGCAAGCACCATTCACATTTTCTTCAGGAAATGTACATTCTAGTTAATGGTGCTTGCCAAAGGCAAAGCTCCATTCTTATTCTTCTGCATACTTATTATTATTATTATTATTATTATTATTCTTCTTCCACTTTTTTTTCTGCGCGCTACTCCTCCCGCAGTTTTTGTCCTAGACCCATGAATGAGGTGTCAAATCGACCGGCTCATTGAGGAGAGGTGTGCTATGACTTTTATAAGCGATCGGGTGTACGATGTTCGTCCGGCGGGCGAAAAAGTAGCGAAAAAAATCCCATAGACTTAACATTGGAACGAACTTTGACAAGTCATAACTCTGGATAACAATGTCATAGAGACAAAGGGGTGGTCTCATTTTACTCAGGCAACCAATCAGTCTCTCAGGAAAACTTTGAAGATATCAAGCCACGCCCTAGCAACCATATAGAGCACCTTAGTAACAAGCTTCATAGACTTCCATTGAAAAAGATCAAATGAATATCTTTGGATAGAAGTGTCGTACAAACAAGAGGGTGGGCTTATTTGACTCGAGGCAGCAAACCGCCAATCACAAATCACCTTAAAGACATCATAGCCACGCCTTAGCAACCATTTAGAGCACCCTAGCAACCCAAAGCATAGGCAGATATCTTCAAATCTGAATATCATAGAGGCATGGGGGTTGGTTTATATCATTCATACTGGCAAGCAGCCTTTGGAGTATCATCATTGGTAGCTGCCAAGCCACTCCCTAGCAACCAAACAGAGTACCCTAGCAACCATTATTCAACATCTATATTTCTGCATCAGAACATCGTAAAGACATGGGTGTTGGTTTATATTGTCAAGCAGCCTTTGGAGTATCATCATTGGTAGCTACCAAGCCACTCCCTAGCAACCAAACAGAGTACCCTAGCAACCGTTTAGCAAGATCTATATCTCTGCATCAGAACATCGTAGAGACATGGGTGTTGGTTTATATTGTCAAGCAGCCTTTGGAGTATCATCATTGGTAGCTGCCAAGCCACTCCTTAGCAACCAAACAGAGTACCCTAGCAACCGTTTAGCAATATCTATATCTCTGCATCAGAGCATCATAGAGACATGGCGGTTGGCTCTTTTGACTCATGCTAGCAAACTGGACTTCCAACATGCTACACATGCTAGCGGTGAATAGCTACATGCTAATAGTGATTAGCTAAGTGCTAAAGTGGGCTGAGAACATGATAAGAACTCTATAGAAACTCCATTGTAACTATCTGTGCCAACTACCAACCACCTAGTAATACCATAGCAACCACCCTGGTTACCATAGCAACCGCCCAGAACACCCTAGCAACCGCCTAGCAACACAGTAGTGACCACTCCAGGTACCTTAACAACTGCCTAGCAACACCTTAGCAACCACCCAGGTTACCATAGCAACCGCCTAGCAACCGCCCAGAACACCCTAGCAACCGCCTAGCAACACCTTAGCAACCACCCCAAGTACCTCAGCAACTTCCTAGCAACACCCTAGCAACTACCCTGGTTACCATAGCAACCGCCTAGCAACCACCCAGAACACCATAGCAACCGCCTAGCAACACCTTAGCAACCACCCCAAGTACCTCAGCAACTTCCTAGCAACACCCTAGCAACTACCCTGGTTATCACAGCAACCGCCTACCAACCGCCTAGAACACCTTAGCAACCGCCTAGCAACACCTTAGCAACCACTCCAAGTACCTTAGCAACTGCCTAGCAACACCTTAGCAACCACCCAGGTTACCATAGCAACCGCCTAGCAACCACCAATAACACCCTAGCAACCGCCTAGCAACACCGTAGTGACCACCCCAAGTGCCTTAGAAACTGCCTACCAACACCCTAGCAACCACCCAGGTTACCATAGCAACCGCTTAGCAACCACCCAGAACACCTTGGCAACCGCCTAGAAACACCTTAGCAACCACTCCAAGTACCTTAGCAACTGCCTAGCAACACCCTAGCAACCACTCAGGTTACCAAAGCAACCGCATAGCAACCGGGTACAGAATTTTGCTACTGCAAGCACCATTCACATTTTCTTCAGGAAATGTACATTCTAGGTAATGGTGCTTGCCAAAGGCAAAGCTCCATTCTTATTCTCCTGCATACTTATTAATGGTGCTTGCCAAAGGCAAAGCTCCATTCTTATTCTTCTGCATACTTATTATTCTTCTTCTTCTTCTTCTGGACACAATTTCTGCGCGCTACTCCTCCCGCAGTTTTTGTCATAGACCCATGAATGAGGTGTCAAATCGACCGGCTCATTGAGGACAGGTGTGCTATGACTTTTATAAGCGATCGGGTGTACGATGTTCGTCCGGCGGGCGAAAAAGTAGCGAAAAAAAATCCCATAGACTTTGCATTGGGACAAACTTTGATGAGTAATAGCTCCTAACGAGAATTTCATAGAAACATGTGGGTTACCACGTTTGAAGAGCCTGATAGGCTCTCTCAGACCATACCTCAAAATGGGGTGTAAGTTGTACCCCTGGGGCGCAAGAGCTGCCCAAAGTTGCCCCATAGACATACTATGGTGAAGCCGTGCCCATGAACCAGGAAGTACTGTGTTTTTCCTACTATGGGAAATTACATAGGGATTTTGTATTGAACATAACTCTGGATCACAATGTCATAGAGACAAGGGGTGGGCCCATTTTACTCAGGCAACCAATCAGTCTCTCAGGATCATTGTGAAGCTATCAAGCCACGCCCTAGCAACCATATAGAGCACCATAGCAACAAGTTCCATTGACTTCCATTGAAAAAGGTCAAATGAATATCTTTGGATAGAAGTGTCGTACAAACAAGAGGGTGGGCTCATTTGACTGGAGGCAGCAAACCGCCAATCACAAATCACCTTAAAGACATCATAGCCACGCCTTAGCAACCATTTAAAGCACCCTAGCAACCCAAAGCATAGGCAGATATCTTCAAATCTGAATATCATAGAGGCATGGGGGTTGGTTTATATCATTTATACTGGCAAGCAGCCTTTGGTTTATCATTACTAGCAGCTGCCAAGCCACTCCCTAGCAACCAAACAGAGTACCCTAGCAACCGTTTTGCAAGATCTATATCTCTGCATCAGAACATCATAAAGACATGGGGGTTGGTTTATATTGTCAAGCAGCCTTTGGAGTATCATCATTGGTAGCTGCCAAGCCACTCCTTAGCAACCAAACAGAGTACCCTAGCAACCGTTTAGCAAGATCTATATCTCTGCATCAGAGCATCATAGAGACATGGCGGTTGGCTCTTTTGACTCATGCTAGCAAACTGAACTTCCAACATGCTACACATGCTAGCAGTGAATAGCTACATGCTAATAGTGATTAGCTTAGGGTTTAAACATGACACAAACTAGTAAAAATGTGTTACATCATGCTGGTAACATGCTAATTGTGTTAGCATCATGCTAGTAGCATGCTAATCATGTTAGCATCATGCTAGCAAACATGCTAATTATGTTAGCATCTTGTTAAAAACATGCTAGCAACATGGTAATCATGCTAGCATCATGCTAGCATTATGCTAATCATGTTAGCATGTTGCTAGCATTATGCTAACATGATTAGCATCTTTCTAAAAACATGCTAGCAGCATGCTAAGGGTGTTAGCATTATGCTAGCAACAAATGCTAATCATGTTAGCATGTTGCTAGCATAATGCTAACATGATTAGCATCTTTCTAAAAACATGCTAGCAGCATGCTAAGGGTGTTAGCATAATGCTAGCAACATGCTAATCATGTTAGCATCTTGATAAAAACATCCTAGCAGGACGGTAATTATGTTAGCATCATGCTAATCAAGAGTGCCGAGTTTTGCCACTGCAAGCACCATTCACATTTTCTTCAGGAAATGTACATTCTAGTATTGTAATTACTATTCACCTGAACAAAACTTTGGCGCGTAACTCGTCCCGCAACGTTTGTCGTAGACCCACGAATGAGGTGTCAAATCGACCGGCTTATTGAGGAGAGGTGTGCTATGACTTTTCTAAGCGATCGGGTGTACGATGTTCGCACAGTGTACGAAAAAACGGCTGAAAAAACTCCCATAGACTTAACATGGGGGCCAAATCTGTGAGATCATATCTTTGGTTTAGAAGGTCATAGAGACTTGGGGCTGGGCTCTTTTGACTCGGCCTATCAAGCCGCCAATAACTAGTGACTTCATGGCCACGCCCTAGCAACCAATTACAGCACCCTAGCAACCGAGTGGCGAATTTTGCCACTGCAAGCACCATTCACATTTTCTTCAGGAAATGTACATTCTAGTATTGTAATTACTATTCACCTAGACAAAACTTTGGCGCGTAACTCGTCCCACACCATTTGTCGTAGACCCACGAATGAGGTGTCAAATCGACCGGCTTATTGAGGAGAGGTGTGCTATGACTTTTATAAGCGATCGGGTGTACGATGTTCGCACAGCGTACGAAAAAACGGCTGAAAAAACTCCCATAGACTTAACATTGGGTCAAAATCTGTGAGATCATATCTTTGGATCAGAAGGTCATAGAGACTTGGGGCTGGGCTCTTTTGATTCGGCCAGCCAATAAGTAGTGTCACAGCAGCTTCATAGCCACGCCCTAGCAACCAATTACAGTACCCTAGCAACCGGTGCCGAATTTTGCCACTGCAAGCACCATTCACATTTTCTTCAGGAAATGTACATTCTAGTATTGTAATTACTATTCACCTGAACAAAACTTTGGCGCGTAACTCGTCCCGCACCGTTTGTTGTAGACCCACGAATGAGGTGTCAAATCGACCGGCTTATTGAGGAGAGGTGTGCTATGACTTTTCTAAGCGATCAGGTGTACGATGTTCACACAGCGTACGAAAAATCAGCTGAAAAACTCCCATAGACTTAACATGGGGGCCAAATCTGTGAGATCATTTCTTTGGTTTAGAAGGTCATAGAGACTTGGGGCTGGGCTCTTTTGATTCGGCCTATCAAGCAGCTAATAAGTAGTTCGTCGCCATGCCCTAGCAACCATTTACAGCACCCTAGCAACCGGGTGCCGAATTTTGCCACTGCAAGCACCATTCACATTTTCTTCAGGAAATGTACATTCTAGTATTGTAATTACTATTCACCTGAACAAAACTTTGGCGCGTAACTCGTCCCGCACCGTTTGTCGTAGACCCATGAATGAGGTGTCAAATCGACCGGCTTATTGAGGAGAGGTGTGCTATGACTTTTCTAAGCGATCGGGTGTACGATGTTCGCACAGCGTACGAAAAAACGGCTGAAAAAACTCCCATAGAGTTAACATTGGGTCCAAATCTGTGAGATCATATCTTTGGATCAGAAGGTCATAGAGACTTGGGGCTGGGCTCTTTTGATTCGGCCAGCCAATAAGTAGTGACACAGCAATTTCATAGCCACGCCCTAGCAACCAATTACCTCACTCTAGCAACCGGTGCCGAATTTTGCCACTGCAAGCACCATTCACATTTTCTTCAGGAAATGTACATTCTAGTATTGTAATTACTATTCACCTGAACAAAACTTTGGCGCGTAACTCGTCCCGCACCGTTTGTCGTAGACCCACATATGAGGTGTCAAATCGACCGGCTTATTGAGGAGAGGTGTGCTATGACTTTTCTAAGCGATCGGGTGTACGATGTTCGCACAGCGTACGAAAAACGGCTGAAAAAACTCCCATAGACTTAACATTGGGTCAAAATCTGTGAGATCATATCTTTGGATCAGAAGGTCATAGAGACTTGGGGCTGGGCTCTTTTGATTCGGCCAGCCAATAAGTAGTGACACAGCAACTTCATAGCCACGCCCTAGCAACCAATTACAGCACCCTAGCAACCTGTGCCGAATTTTGCCACTGCAAGCACCATTCACATTTTCTTCAGGAAATGTACATTCTAGTATTGTAATTACTATTCACCTGAACAAAACTTTGGCGCGTAACTAGTCCCGCACCGTTTGTCGTAGACCCACATATGAGGTGTCAAATCGACCGGCTTATTGAGGAGAGGTGTGCTATGACTTTTCTAAGCGATCGGGTGTACGATGTTCGCACAGCGTATGAAAAAAATGGCTGAAAAAACTCCCATAGACTTAACATTGGGTCAAAATCTGTGAGATCATATCTTTGGATCAGAAGGTCATAGAGACTTGGGGCTGGGCTCTTTTGATTCGGCCAGTAGTGACATAGCAACTTCATAGCCACACCCTAGCAACCAATCACAGCACCCTAGCAACCGGTTCCGAATTTTTCCACTGCAAGCACCATTCACATTTTCTTCAGGAAATGTACATTCTAGTTAATGGTGCTTGCCAAAGGCAAAGCTCCATTCTTATTCTTCTGCATACTTATTATTATTATTATTATTATTATTATTCTTCTTCCACTTTTTTTTCTGCGCGCTACTCCTCCCGCAGTTTTTGTCCTAGACCCATGAATGAGGTGTCAAATCGACCGGCTCATTGAGGAGAGGTGTGCTATGACTTTTATAAGCGATCGGGTGTACGATGTTCGTCCGGCGGGCGAAAAAGTAGCGAAAAAAATCCCATAGACTTAACATTGGAACGAACTTTGACAAGTCATAACTCTGGATAACAATGTCATAGAGACAAAGGGGTGGTCTCATTTTACTCAGGCAACCAATCAGTCTCTCAGGAAAACTTTGAAGATATCAAGCCACGCCCTAGCAACCATATAGAGCACCTTAGTAACAAGCTTCATAGACTTCCATTGAAAAAGATCAAATGAATATCTTTGGATAGAAGTGTCGTACAAACAAGAGGGTGGGCTTATTTGACTCGAGGCAGCAAACCGCCAATCACAAATCACCTTAAAGACATCATAGCCACGCCTTAGCAACCATTTAGAGCACCCTAGCAACCCAAAGCATAGGCAGATATCTTCAAATCTGAATATCATAGAGGCATGGGGGTTGGTTTATATCATTCATACTGGCAAGCAGCCTTTGGAGTATCATCATTGGTAGCTGCCAAGCCACTCCCTAGCAACCAAACAGAGTACCCTAGCAACCATTATTCAACATCTATATTTCTGCATCAGAACATCGTAAAGACATGGGTGTTGGTTTATATTGTCAAGCAGCCTTTGGAGTATCATCATTGGTAGCTACCAAGCCACTCCCTAGCAACCAAACAGAGTACCCTAGCAACCGTTTAGCAAGATCTATATCTCTGCATCAGAACATCGTAGAGACATGGGTGTTGGTTTATATTGTCAAGCAGCCTTTGGAGTATCATCATTGGTAGCTGCCAAGCCACTCCTTAGCAACCAAACAGAGTACCCTAGCAACCGTTTAGCAATATCTATATCTCTGCATCAGAGCATCATAGAGACATGGCGGTTGGCTCTTTTGACTCATGCTAGCAAACTGGACTTCCAACATGCTACACATGCTAGCGGTGAATAGCTACATGCTAATAGTGATTAGCTAAGTGCTAAAGTGGGCTGAGAACATGATAAGAACTCTATAGAAACTCCATTGTAACTATCTGTGCCAACTACCAACCACCTAGTAATACCATAGCAACCACCCTGGTTACCATAGCAACCGCCCAGAACACCCTAGCAACCGCCTAGCAACACAGTAGTGACCACTCCAGGTACCTTAACAACTGCCTAGCAACACCTTAGCAACCACCCAGGTTACCATAGCAACCGCCTAGCAACCGCCCAGAACACCCTAGCAACCGCCTAGCAACACCTTAGCAACCACCCCAAGTACCTCAGCAACTTCCTAGCAACACCCTAGCAACTACCCTGGTTACCATAGCAACCGCCTAGCAACCACCCAGAACACCATAGCAACCGCCTAGCAACACCTTAGCAACCACCCCAAGTACCTCAGCAACTTCCTAGCAACACCCTAGCAACTACCCTGGTTATCACAGCAACCGCCTACCAACCGCCTAGAACACCTTAGCAACCGCCTAGCAACACCTTAGCAACCACTCCAAGTACCTTAGCAACTGCCTAGCAACACCTTAGCAACCACCCAGGTTACCATAGCAACCGCCTAGCAACCACCAATAACACCCTAGCAACCGCCTAGCAACACCGTAGTGACCACCCCAAGTGCCTTAGAAACTGCCTACCAACACCCTAGCAACCACCCAGGTTACCATAGCAACCGCTTAGCAACCACCCAGAACACCTTGGCAACCGCCTAGAAACACCTTAGCAACCACTCCAAGTACCTTAGCAACTGCCTAGCAACACCCTAGCAACCACTCAGGTTACCAAAGCAACCGCATAGCAACCGGGTACAGAATTTTGCTACTGCAAGCACCATTCACATTTTCTTCAGGAAATGTACATTCTAGGTAATGGTGCTTGCCAAAGGCAAAGCTCCATTCTTATTCTCCTGCATACTTATTAATGGTGCTTGCCAAAGGCAAAGCTCCATTCTTATTCTTCTGCATACTTATTATTCTTCTTCTTCTTCTTCTGGACACAATTTCTGCGCGCTACTCCTCCCGCAGTTTTTGTCATAGACCCATGAATGAGGTGTCAAATCGACCGGCTCATTGAGGACAGGTGTGCTATGACTTTTATAAGCGATCGGGTGTACGATGTTCGTCCGGCGGGCGAAAAAGTAGCGAAAAAAATCCCATAGACTTTGCATTGGGACAAACTTTGATGAGTAATAGCTCCTAACGAGAATTTCATAGAAACATGTGGGTTACCACGTTTGAAGAGCCTGATAGGCTCTCTCAGACCATACCTCAAAATGGGGTGTAAGTTGTACCCCTGGGGCGCAAGAGCTGCCCAAAGTTGCCCCATAGACATACTATGGTGAAGCCGTGCCCATGAACCAGGAAGTACTGTGTTTTTCCTACTATGGGAAATTACATAGGGATTTTGTATTGAACATAACTCTGGATCACAATGTCATAGAGACAAGGGGGTGGGCCCATTTTACTCAGGCAACCAATCAGTCTCTCAGGATCATTGTGAAGCTATCAAGCCACGCCCTAGCAACCATATAGAGCACCATAGCAACAAGTTCCATTGACTTCCATTGAAAAAGGTCAAATGAATATCTTTGGATAGAAGTGTCGTACAAACAAGAGGGTGGGCTCATTTGACTGGAGGCAGCAAACCGCCAATCACAAATCACCTTAAAGACATCATAGCCACGCCTTAGCAACCATTTAAAGCACCCTAGCAACCCAAAGCATAGGCAGATATCTTCAAATCTGAATATCATAGAGGCATGGGGGTTGGTTTATATCATTTATACTGGCAAGCAGCCTTTGGTTTATCATTACTAGCAGCTGCCAAGCCACTCCCTAGCAACCAAACAGAGTACCCTAGCAACCGTTTTGCAAGATCTATATCTCTGCATCAGAACATCATAAAGACATGGGGGTTGGTTTATATTGTCAAGCAGCCTTTGGAGTATCATCATTGGTAGCTGCCAAGCCACTCCTTAGCAACCAAACAGAGTACCCTAGCAACCGTTTAGCAAGATCTATATCTCTGCATCAGAGCATCATAGAGACATGGCGGTTGGCTCTTTTGACTCATGCTAGCAAACTGAACTTCCAACATGCTACACATGCTAGCAGTGAATAGCTACATGCTAATAGTGATTAGCTTAGGGTTTAAACATGACACAAACTAGTAAAAATGTGTTACATCATGCTGGTAACATGCTAATTGTGTTAGCATCATGCTAGTAGCATGCTAATCATGTTAGCATCATGCTAGCAAACATGCTAATTATGTTAGCATCTTGTTAAAAACATGCTAGCAACATGGTAATCATGCTAGCATCATGCTAGCATTATGCTAATCATGTTAGCATGTTGCTAGCATTATGCTAACATGATTAGCATCTTTCTAAAAACATGCTAGCAGCATGCTAAGGGTGTTAGCATTATGCTAGCAACAAATGCTAATCATGTTAGCATGTTGCTAGCATAATGCTAACATGATTAGCATCTTTCTAAAAACATGCTAGCAGCATGCTAAGGGTGTTAGCATAATGCTAGCAACATGCTAATCATGTTAGCATCTTGATAAAAACATCCTAGCAGGACGGTAATTATGTTAGCATCATGCTAATCAAGAGTGCCGAGTTTTGCCACTGCAAGCACCATTCACATTTTCTTCAGGAAATGTACATTCTAGTATTGTAATTACTATTCACCTGAACAAAACTTTGGCGCGTAACTCGTCCCGCAACGTTTGTCGTAGACCCACGAATGAGGTGTCAAATCGACCGGCTTATTGAGGAGAGGTGTGCTATGACTTTTCTAAGCGATCGGGTGTACGATGTTCGCACAGTGTACGAAAAAACGGCTGAAAAAACTCCCATAGACTTAACATGGGGGCCAAATCTGTGAGATCATATCTTTGGTTTAGAAGGTCATAGAGACTTGGGGCTGGGCTCTTTTGACTCGGCCTATCAAGCCGCCAATAACTAGTGACTTCATGGCCACGCCCTAGCAACCAATTACAGCACCCTAGCAACCGAGTGGCGAATTTTGCCACTGCAAGCACCATTCACATTTTCTTCAGGAAATGTACATTCTAGTATTGTAATTACTATTCACCTAGACAAAACTTTGGCGCGTAACTCGTCCCACACCATTTGTCGTAGACCCACGAATGAGGTGTCAAATCGACCGGCTTATTGAGGAGAGGTGTGCTATGACTTTTATAAGCGATCGGGTGTACGATGTTCGCACAGCGTACGAAAAAACGGCTGAAAAAACTCCCATAGACTTAACATTGGGTCAAAATCTGTGAGATCATATCTTTGGATCAGAAGGTCATAGAGACTTGGGGCTGGGCTCTTTTGATTCGGCCAGCCAATAAGTAGTGTCACAGCAGCTTCATAGCCACGCCCTAGCAACCAATTACAGTACCCTAGCAACCGGTGCCGAATTTTGCCACTGCAAGCACCATTCACATTTTCTTCAGGAAATGTACATTCTAGTTAATGGTGCTTGCCAAAGGCAAAGCTCCATTCTTATTCTTCTGCATACTTATTATTCTTCTTCTTCTTCTTCTGGACACAATTTCTGCGCGCTACTCCTCCCGCAGTTTTTGTCATAGACCCATGAATGAGGTGTCAAATCGACCGGCTCATTGAGGACAGGTGTGCTATGACTTTTATAAGCGATCGGGTGTACGATGTTCGTCCGGCGGGCGAAAAAGTAGCGAAAAAAATCCCATAGACTTTGCATTGGGACAAACTTTGATGAGTAATAGCTCCTAACGAGAATTTCATAGAAACATGTGGGTTACCACGTTTGAAGAGCCTGATAGGCTCTCTCAGACCATACCTCAAAATGGGGTGTAAGTTGTACCCCTGGGGCGCAAGAGCTGCCCAAAGTTGCCCCATAGACATACTATGGTGAAGCCGTGCCCATGAACCAGGAAGTACTGTGTTTTTCCTACTATGGGAAATTACATAGGGATTTTGTATTGAACATAACTCTGGATCACAATGTCATAGAGACAAGGGGGTGGGCCCATTTTACTCAGGCAACCAATCAGTCTCTCAGGATCATTGTGAAGCTATCAAGCCACGCCCTAGCAACCATATAGAGCACCATAGCAACAAGTTCCATTGACTTCCATTGAAAAAGGTCAAATGAATATCTTTGGATAGAAGTGTCGTACAAACAAGAGGGTGGGCTCATTTGACTGGAGGCAGCAAACCGCCAATCACAAATCACCTTAAAGACATCATAGCCACGCCTTAGCAACCATTTAAAGCACCCTAGCAACCCAAAGCATAGGCAGATATCTTCAAATCTGAATATCATAGAGGCATGGGGGTTGGTTTATATCATTTATACTGGCAAGCAGCCTTTGGTTTATCATTACTAGCAGCTGCCAAGCCACTCCCTAGCAACCAAACAGAGTACCCTAGCAACCGTTTTGCAAGATCTATATCTCTGCATCAGAACATCATAAAGACATGGGGGTTGGTTTATATTGTCAAGCAGCCTTTGGAGTATCATCATTGGTAGCTGCCAAGCCACTCCTTAGCAACCAAACAGAGTACCCTAGCAACCGTTTAGCAAGATCTATATCTCTGCATCAGAGCATCATAGAGACATGGCGGTTGGCTCTTTTGACTCATGCTAGCAAACTGAACTTCCAACATGCTACACATGCTAGCAGTGAATAGCTACATGCTAATAGTGATTAGCTTAGGGTTTAAACATGACACAAACTAGTAAAAATGTGTTACATCATGCTGGTAACATGCTAATTGTGTTAGCATCATGCTAGTAGCATGCTAATCATGTTAGCATCATGCTAGCAAACATGCTAATTATGTTAGCATCTTGTTAAAAACATGCTAGCAACATGGTAATCATGCTAGCATCATGCTAGCATTATGCTAATCATGTTAGCATGTTGCTAGCATTATGCTAACATGATTAGCATCTTTCTAAAAACATGCTAGCAGCATGCTAAGGGTGTTAGCATTATGCTAGCAACAAATGCTAATCATGTTAGCATGTTGCTAGCATAATGCTAACATGATTAGCATCTTTCTAAAAACATGCTAGCAGCATGCTAAGGGTGTTAGCATAATGCTAGCAACATGCTAATCATGTTAGCATCTTGATAAAAACATCCTAGCAGGACGGTAATTATGTTAGCATCATGCTAATCAAGAGTGCCGAGTTTTGCCACTGCAAGCACCATTCACATTTTCTTCAGGAAATGTACATTCTAGTATTGTAATTACTATTCACCTGAACAAAACTTTGGCGCGTAACTCGTCCCGCAACGTTTGTCGTAGACCCACGAATGAGGTGTCAAATCGACCGGCTTATTGAGGAGAGGTGTGCTATGACTTTTCTAAGCGATCGGGTGTACGATGTTCGCACAGTGTACGAAAAAACGGCTGAAAAAACTCCCATAGACTTAACATGGGGGCCAAATCTGTGAGATCATATCTTTGGTTTAGAAGGTCATAGAGACTTGGGGCTGGGCTCTTTTGACTCGGCCTATCAAGCCGCCAATAACTAGTGACTTCATGGCCACGCCCTAGCAACCAATTACAGCACCCTAGCAACCGAGTGGCGAATTTTGCCACTGCAAGCACCATTCACATTTTCTTCAGGAAATGTACATTCTAGTATTGTAATTACTATTCACCTGAACAAAACTTTGGCGCGTAACTCGTCCCGCAACGTTTGTCGTAGACCCACGAATGAGGTGTCAAATCGACCGGCTTATTGAGGAGAGGTGTGCTATGACTTTTCTAAGCGATCGGGTGTACGATGTTCGCACAGTGTACGAAAAAACGGCTGAAAAAACTCCCATAGACTTAACATGGGGGCCAAATCTGTGAGATCATATCTTTGGTTTAGAAGGTCATAGAGACTTGGGGCTGGGCTCTTTTGACTCGGCCTATCAAGCCGCCAATAACTAGTGACTTCATGGCCACGCCCTAGCAACCAATTACAGCACCCTAGCAACCGAGTGGCGAATTTTGCCACTGCAAGCACCATTCACATTTTCTTCAGGAAATGTACATTCTAGTTATTATTATTATTATTATTATTATTCCACACAAAATTTTGGCGCGCTACTCCTCCCGCAGCTTTTGTCCTAGACCCATGAATGAGGTGTCAAATCGACCGGCTTATTGAGGAGAGGTGTGCTATGACTTTTATAAGCGATCGGGTGTACGATGTTCGTCCGACGGGCGAAAAATCGGGCGAAAAATCCCATAGACTTAACATCGGGACGAACTTTGACAAGTCATAACTCTGGATCACAATGTCATAGAGACAAGGGGGTGGGCTCATTTTACTCAGGCAACCAATCAGTCTATCAAGATAATTTTAAAGCTATCAAGCCACGCCCTAGCAACCATAGAGAGTACCTTAGCAACAAGTTCCATAGACTTCCATTGAAAAAGATCAAAGGAATATCTTTGGATAGGAGTGTCATAGAAACATGAGGGTGGGCTCATTTGACTCGGGGCAGCAAACGGCCAATCACGAATCACCTTCAAGATATCATAGCCACGCCCTAGCAACTATTTAGAGCACCCTAGCAACTCAAAGCATAGAGGGGATATCTTCAAATCTGAACATCATAGAGGAATGGGGGTTGGTTTATATCATTCATACTGGCAAGCAGCCTTTGGTTTATCATTACTGGCAGCTGCCAAGCCACTCCCTAGCAACCAAACAGAGTACCCTAGCAACCGTTTTGCAAGATCTATATCTCTGCATCAGAACATCGTAGAGACATGGGTGTTGGTTTATATTGTCAAGCAGCCTTTGGAGTATCATCATTGGTAGCTACCAAGCCACTCCCTAGCAACCAAACAGAGTACCCTAGCAACCGTTTTGAAACACCTATATTTCTGCATCAGAACATTATAGAGACATGGCGGTTGGCTCTTTTGACTCATGCTAGCAAACTGGACTTCCACCATGCTACACATGCTAGCAGTGAATAGCTACATGCTAATAGTGATTAGCTTAAGGTTTAAACATGACACAAACTAGTAAAAATGTGTTAGAATAATGCTAGTGGCATGTTAATTGTGTTAGCATGATGCTAGTAGCATGCTAATCATGTTAGCATCATGTTAGCAAACATGCTAATCATGTTAGCATCTTGTTAAAATCATGCTAACAACATGGTAATCATGCTAGCATCATGCTAGCATTATGCTAATCATGTTAGCATGTTTGCTAGCATTATGCTAACATGATTAGCATCTTGTTTAAAACATGCTAGCAGCATGCTAAGGGTGTTAGCATCATGCTAGCAAAATGCTAATCATGTTAGCATGTTGCTAACATAATGCTAACATGATTAGCATTTGGTTAAAATAATGCTAGCAACATGGTAATCATGCTAGCATCATGCTAGCATTATGCTAATCATGTTAGCATGTTGCTAGCATTATGCTAACATGACTAGCATTTTGTTTAAAACATGCTAGCAGCATGCTTAGGGTGTTAGCATCATGCTAGCAACATGCTAATCATGTTAGCATCTTGTTAAAAACATGCTAGCAAAATGGTAATCATGCTAGCATCATGTTACCATTATGCTAATCATGTTAGCATGTTGCTAGCATTATGCTAACATGATTAACATCTTGTTAAAATCATGGTAGCAACATGGTAATCATGCTAGCATCATGCTAGCATTATGCTAATCATGTTAGCATGTTTTGCTAGCATTATGCTAACATGATTAGAATCTTGCTAAAAACATGCTGGCATCATGCTATGGGTGTTAGCATCATGCTAGCAACATGCTAATCTGTTAGCATCTTGCTAAAAACATCCTAGCAGGACGGTAATTATGTTAGCATCATGCTAATCAAGAGTGCTGAGTTTTGCCACTGCAAGCACCATTCACATTTTCTTCAGGAAATGTACATTCTAGTTAATGGTGCTTGCCATAGGCAAAGCTCCATTCTTATTATTGCTCATACTTATTATTATAATTATTTTTCTGGACAAAAGTTTGGCGCGCTACTCCTCCCACAGTTTTTGTCCTAGACCAATGAATCAGGTGTCAAATCGACCGGCTTATTGAGGAGACCTGTGCTATGACTTTTATAAGCGATCGGGTGTACGATGTTCGTCCAGCGGGCGAAAAAGTAGCGAAAAAAATCCCATAGACTTTGCATTGCGACAAATTTTGACGAGTTATTGCTCCGAGTGAGAATTTCGTAGAAACATGTGGGTTACCACGTTTGAAGAGGCTAGCAAGCTCTGTCAGGCCATACCTCAAAACTGGGTGTAAGTTGTACCCCTGGGGCGCAAGAGCTGCCCAAAGTTGCCCCATAGACATACTATGGTGAAGCCGTGCCCATGAACCAGGAAGTACTGTGTTTTTCCTACTATGGGAAATTACATAGGGATTTTGTATTGAACATAACTCTGGATCACAATGTCTTAGAGACAAGGGGGTGGGCTCATTTTACTCAGGCAACCAATCAGTCTCTCAGGATCATTGTGAAGCTATCAAGCCACGCCCTAGCAACCATATAGAGCACCATAGCAACAAGTTCCATAGACTTCCATTGAAAAAGATCAAATGAATATCTTTGGATAGGAGTGTCATAGAAACATGAGGGTGGGCTCATTTGACTCGGGGCAGCAAACGGCCAATCACGAATCACCTTCAACACTTCATAGCCACGCCCTAGCAACCATTTAGAGCACCCTAGCAACCCAAAGCATAGAGGGGATATCTTCAAATCTGAATATCATACAGGCATGGGGGTTGGTTTATATCATTCATACTGGCAAGCAGCCTTTGATGTATCATCATTGGCAGCTGCCAAGCCACTCCCTAGCAACCAAACAGAGTACCCTAGCAACCGTTTTTCAAGATGTATATCTCTGCATCAGAACATCGTACAGACATGGGGGTTGGTTTATATTGTCAAGCAGCCTTTGGAGTATCATCATTGGCAGCTGCCAAGCCACTCCCTAGCAACCAAACAGAGTACCCTAGCAACTGTTTAGCAAGACCTATATCTCTGCATCAGAGCATCATAGAGACATGGCGGTTGGCTCTTTTGACTCATGCTAGCAATCTGGACTTCCAACATGATACACATGCTAGCAGTGAATAGCTACATGCTAATAGTGATTAGCTTAGGGTTTAAACATGACACAAACTAGTGAAAATGTGTTAGCATGATGATAGTAGCATGCTAATCATGTTAGCAAACATGCTAATCATGTTAGCATGTTGTTAACATTATGCTAACATGGTTAGCATCTTGCTAAAAACATGTTAACAGTATGCTACGGGTGTTAACATCATGGTGGCAACATGCTAATCATGTTAGCATGTTGCTAGCATTATGCTAACATGATTAGCATCTTGGTAAACACATCCTAGCAATATGCTAAGGGTGTTAGCATCATGCTACCATCATGCTAATCAAGAGTGCCGAGTTTTGCCACTGCAAGCACCATTCACATTTTCTTCAGGAAATGTACATTCTAGTTAATGGTGCTTGCCAAAGGCAAAGCTCCATTCTTATTCTTCTGCATACTTATTATTCTTCTTCTTCTTCTTCTGGACACAATTTCTGCGCGCTACTCCTCCCGCAGTTTTTGTCATAGACCCATGAATGAGGTGTCAAATCGACCGGCTCATTGAGGAGAGGTGTGCTATGACTTTTATAAGCGATCGGGTGTACGATGTTCGTCCGGCGGGCGAAAAAGTAGCGAAAAAATCCCATAGACTTTGCATTGGGACAAACTTTGACGAGTAATAGCTCCTAACGAGAATTTCATAGAAACATGTGGGTTACCACGTTTGAAGAGCCTGATAGGCTCTCTCAGACCATACCTCAAAATGGGGTGTAAGTTGTACCCCTGGGGCGCAAGAGCTGCCCAAAGTTGCCCCATAGACATACTATGGTGAAGCCGTGCCCATGAACCAGGAAGTACTGTGTTTTTCCTACTATGGGAAATTACATAGGGATTTTGTATTGAACATAACTCTGGATCACAATGTCATAGAGACAAGGGGGTGGGCTCATTTTACTCAGGCAACCAATCAGTCTCTCAGGATCATTGTGAAGCTATCGAGCCACGCCCTAGCAACCATATAGAGCACCATAGCAACAAGTTCCATAGACTTCCATTGAAAAAGATCAAAGGAATATCTTTGGATAGGAGTGTCATAGAAACATGAGGGTGGGCTCATTTGACTCGGGGCAGCAAACGGCCAATCACGAATCACCTTCAAGATATCATAGCCACGCCCTAGCAACTATTTAGAGCACCCTAGCAACTCAAAGCATAGAGGGGATATCTTCAAATCTGAACATCATAGAGGAATGGGGGTTGGTTTATATCATTCATACTGGCAAGCAGCCTTTGGTTTATCATTACTGGCAGCTGCCAAGCCACTCCCTAGCAACCAAACAGAGTACCCTAGCAACCGTTTTGCAAGATCTATATCTCTGCATCAGAACATCGTAGAGACATGGGTGTTGGTTTATATTGTCAAGCAGCCTTTGGAGTATCATCATTGGTAGCTACCAAGCCACTCCCTAGCAACCAAACAGAGTACCCTAGCAACCGTTTTGAAACACCTATATTTCTGCATCAGAACATTATAGAGACATGGCGGTTGGCTCTTTTGACTCATGCTAGCAAACTGGACTTCCACCATGCTACACATGCTAGCAGTGAATAGCTACATGCTAATAGTGATTAGCTTAAGGTTTAAACATGACACAAACTAGTAAAAATGTGTTAGAATAATGCTAGTGGCATGTTAATTGTGTTAGCATGATGCTAGTAGCATGCTAATCATGTTAGCATCATGTTAGCAAACATGCTAATCATGTTAGCATCTTGTTAAATACATGCTAACAACATGGTAATCATGCTAGCATCATGCTAGCATTATGCTAATGATGTTAGCATGTTGCTAGCATTATGCTAACATGATTAGCATCTTGTTAAAATCATGCTAACAACATGGTAATCATGCTAGCATCATGCTAGCATTATGCTAATCATGTTAGCATGTTGCTAGCATTATGCTAACATGACTAGCATTTTGTTTAAAACATGCTAGCAGCATGCTTAGGGTGTTAGCATCATGCTAGCAACATGCTAATCATGTTAGCATCTTGTTAAAAACATGCTAGCAACATGGTAATCATGCTAGCATCATGTTACCATTATGCTAATCATGTTAGCATGTTGCTAGCATTATGCTAACATGATTAGCATCTTGTTAAAATCATGGTAGCAACATGGTAATCATGCTTTAGCATCATGCTAGCATTATGCTAATCATGTTAGCATGTTTTGCTAGCATTATGCTAACATGATTAGAATCTTGCTAAAAACATGCTGGCATCATGCTATGGGTGTTAGCATCATGCTAGCAACATGCTAATCTGTTAGCATCTTGCTAAAAACATCCTAGCAGGACGGTAATTATGTTAGCATCATGCTAATCAAGAGTGCTGAGTTTTGCCACTGCAAGCACCATTCACATTTTCTTCAGGAAATGTACATTCTAGTATTGTAATTACTATTCACCTGAACAAAACTTTGGCGCGTAACTCGTCCCGCACCGTTTGTCCTAGACCCACAAATGAGGTGTCAAATCGACCGGCTTATTGAGGAGAGGTGTGCTATGAGTTTTCTAAGCGATCGGGTGTACGATGTTCGCACAGTGTACGAAAAAAATGGCTGAAAAAACTCCCATAGACTTAACATTGAGTCAAATTCTATGAGATCATATCTTTGGATCAGAAGGTCATAGAGACTTGGGGCTGGGCTCTTTTGATTCGGCCAGCCAATAAGTAGTGACACAGCAACTTCATAGCCACGCCCTAGCAACCAATTACAGCACCCTAGCAACCGGTGCCGAATTTTTCCACTGCAAGCACCATTCACATTTTCTTCAGGAAATGTACATTCTAGTATTGTAATTACTATTCACCTAGACAAAACTTTGGCGCGTAACTCGTCCCGCATCGTTTGTCACAGACCCACGAATGAGGGGTCAAATCGACCGGCTTATTGAGGAGAGGTGTGCTATGACTTTTATAAGCGATCGAGTGTACGATGTTCGCACAGCGTACGAAAAAACGGCTGAAAAAACTCCCATAGACTTAACATGGGGGCCAAATCTGTGAGATCATATCTTTGGTTTAGAAGGTCATAGAGACTTGGGGCTGGGCTCTTTTGACTCTGCCTATCAAGCAGCCAATAACTATTGACTTCATAGCCTCGCCCTAGCAACCAATTACAGCACCCTAGCAACCGGGTGCCGAATTTTGCCACTGCAAGCACCATTCACATTTTCTTCAGGAAATGTACATTCTAGTATTGTAATTACTATTCACCTGAACAAAACTTTGGCGCGTAACTCGTCCCGCACCGTTTGTTGTATACCCACGAATGAGGTGTCAAATCGACCGCCTTATTGAGGAGAGGTGTGCTATGACTTTTCTAAGCGATCGGGTGTACGATGTTCGCACAGTGTACGAAAAAATTGGCTGAAAAAACTCCCATAGACTTAACATTGAGTCAAAATCTATGAGATCATATCTTTGGATCAGAAGGTCATAGAGACTTGGGGCTGGGCTCTTTTGATTCGGCCAGCCAATAAGTAGTGACACAGCAACTTCATAGCCACGCCCTAGCAACCAATTACAGCACCCTAGCAACCGGTGCCGAATTTTTCCACTGCAAGCACCATTCACATTTTCTTCAGGAAATGTACATTCTAGTTAATGGTGCTTGCCAAAGGCAAAGCTCCATTCTTATTCTCCTGCATACTTATTAATGGTGCTTGCCAAAGGCAAAGCTCCATTCTTATTCTCCTGCATACTTATTATTATTATTATTATTATTATTATTATTCCACACAAAATTTTGGCGCGCTACTCCTCCCGCAGCTTTTGTCCTAGACCCATGAATGAGGTGTCAAATCTACCGGCTTATTGAGGAGAGGTGTGCTATGACTTTTATAAGCGATCGGGTGTACGATGTTCGTCCGACGGGCGAAAAATCGGGCGAAAAATCCCATAGACTTAACATTGGGACGAACTTTGACAAGTCATAACTCTGGATCAAAATGTCATAGAGACAAGGGGGTGTGCTCATTTTACTCAGGCAACCAATCAGTCTATCAGGATCATTTTAAAGCTATCAAGCCACGCCCTAGCAACCATAGAGAGTACCTTAGTAACAAGCTCCATAGACTTCCATTGAAAAAGATCAAAGGAATATCTTTGGATAGGAGTGTCATACAAACATGAGGGTGGGCTCGTTTGACTCGAGGCAGCAAACCGCCAATCACAAGTAACATTAAAGACATCATAGCCACGCCTTAGCAACCATTTTAGAGCACCCTAGCAACCCAAAACATAGGCAGATATCTTCAAATCTGAATATCATAGAGGCATGGGGGTTGGTTTATATCATTCATACTGGCAAGCAGCCTTTGGAGTATCATCATTGGTAGCTGCCAAGCCACTCCTTAGCAACCAAACAGAGTACCCTAGCAACCGTTTAGCAAGATCTATATCTCTGCATCAGAGCATCATAGAGACATGGCGGTTGGCTCTGTTGACTAATGCTAGCAAACTGGACTTACAACATGCTACACATGCTAGCAGTGAATAGCTACATGCTAATAGTGATTAGCTTAGTGTTTAAACATGACACAAACTAGTAAAAATGTGTTAGCATCATGCTGGTAGCATGCTAATTGTGTTAGCATCATGGTAGTAGCATGCTAATCATGTTAGCATTATGCTACCAAACATGCTAATCATGTTAACATCTTGTTAAAAACATGCTATCAACATGGTAATCATGCTAGCATCATGCTAGCATTATGCTAATCATGTTAGCATGTTGCTAGCATTATGCTAACATGATTAGCATCTTGTTAAAATAATGCTAGCAAAATGGTAATCATGTTAGCATCATGCTAGCATTATGCTAATCATGTTAGCATGTTGCTACCGTTATGCTAACATGATTAGCATCTTGTTAAAATCATGATAGCAACATGGTTATCATGCTAGCATCATGTTAGCATTATGCTAATCATGTTAGCATGTTGCTAGCATTATGCTAACATGATTAGCATCTTGTTAAAATAATGCTAGCAACATGGTAATCATGCTAGCATCATGCTAGCATTATGGTAATCATGTTAGCATGTTGCTAGCATTATGCTAACATGATTAGCACCTTGTTTAAAACATGTTAGCAGCATGCTGAAGGTGTTAACATCATGTTAGCAACATGCTAATCATGTTAGCATCTTGATAAAAACATCCTAGCAGGACCGTAATTATGTTAGCATCATGCTAATCAAGAGTGCCGAGTTTTGCCACTGCAAGCACCATTCACATTTTCTTCAGGAAATGTACATTCTAGTATTGTAATTACTATTCACCTGAACAAAACTTTGGCGCGTAACTCGTCCCGCACCGTTTGTTGTAGACCCACGAATGAGGTGTCAAATCGACCGGCTTATTGAGGAGAGGTGTGCTATGACTTTTCTAAGCGATCGGGTGTACGATGTTCGCACAGTGTACGAAAAAAATGGCTGAAAAAACTCCCATAGACTTAACATTGAGTCAAATTCTATGAGATCATATCTTTGGATCAGAAGGTCATAGAGACTTGGGGCTGGGCTCTTTTGACTCGGCCTATAAAGCAGCTAATAAGTAGTTCATAGCCACGCCCTAGCAACCAATTACAGCACCCTAGCAACCGGGTACCGATTTTGCCACTGCAAGCACCATTCACATTTTCTTCAGGAAATGTACATTCTAGTTAATGGTGCTTGCCAAAGGCAAAGCTCCATTCTTATTCTTCTGCATACTTATTATTCTTCTTCTTCTTCTTCTGGACACAATTTCTGCGCGCTACTCCTCCCGCAGTTTTTGTCATAGACCCATGAATGAGGTGTCAAATCGACCGGCTCATTGAGGACAGGTGTGCTATGACTTTTATAAGCGATCGGGTGTACGATGTTCGTCCGGCGGGCGAAAAAGTAGCGAAAAAAATCCCATAGACTTTGCATTGGGACAAACTTTGATGAGTAATAGCTCCTAACGAGAGTTTCATAGAAACATGTGGGTTACCACGTTTGAAGAGCCTGATAGGCTCTCTCAGACCATACCTCAAAATGGGGTGTAAGTTGTACCCCTGGGGCGCAAGAGCTGCCCAAAGTTGCCCCATAGACATACTATGGTGAAGCCGTGCCCATGAACCAGGAAGTACTGTGTTTTTCCTACTATGGGAAATTACATAGGGATTTTGTATTGAACATAACTCTGAATCACAATGTCATAGAGACAAGGGGGTGGGCTCATTTTACTCAGGCAACCAATCAGTCTCTCAGGATCATTGTAAAGCTATCAAGCCACGCCCTAGCAACCATATAGAGAACCATAGCAACAAGTTCCATAGACTTCCATTGAAAAAGATCAAAGGAATATCTTTGGATAGGAGTGTCATAGAAACATGAGGGTGGGCTCATTTGACTCGAGGCAGCAAACCGCCAATCACAAATCACCTTAAAGACATCATAGCCACGCCTTAGCAACCATATAGAGCACCCTAGCAACCCAAAGCATAGGCAGATATCTTCAAATCTGAATATCATAGAGGCATGGGGGTTGGTTTATATCATTCATACTGGCAAGCAGCCTTTGGTGTATCATCATTGGTAGCTGCCAAGCCACTCCTTAGCAACCAAACAGAGTACCCTAGCAACCATTTTGCAAGATCTATATCTCTGCGTCAGAACATCGTACAGACATGGGGGTTGGTTTATATTGTCAAGCAGCCTTTGGAGTATCATCATTGGCAGCTGCCAAGCCACTCCCTAGCAACCAAACAGAGTACCCTAGCAACCGTTTTGAAACACCTATATTTCTGCATCAGAACATTATAGAGACATGGCGGTTGGCTCTTTTGACTCATGCTAGCAAACTGGACTTCCACCATGCTACACATGCTAGCAGTGAATAGCTACATGCTAATAGTGAGTAGCTTAAGGTTTAAACATGACACAAACTAGTAAAAATGTGTTAGAATAATGCTAGTGGCATGCTAATTGTGTTAGCATGATGCTAGTAGCATGATAATCATGTTAGCATCATGTTAGCAAACATGCTAATCATGTTAGCATCTTGTTAAATACATGCTAACAACATGGTAATCATGCTAGCATCATGCTAGCATTATGCTAATGATGTTAGCATGTTGCTAGCATTATGCTAACATGATTAGCATCTTGTTAAAATCATGCTAGCAACATGGTAATCATGCTAGCATCATGCTAGCATTATGCTAATCATGTTAGCATGTTTGCTAGCATTATGCTAACATGATTAGCATCTTGTTTAAAACATGCTAACAGCATGCTAAGGGTGTTAGCATCATGCTAGCAACATGCTAATCATGTTAGCATGTTGTTAACATAATGCTAACATGATTAGCATCTTGTTAAAATAATGCTAGCAACATGGTAATCATGCTAGCATCATGCTAGTATTATGCTAATCATATTAGCATTTTGCTAGCATTATGCTAACATGACTAGCATTTTGTTTAAAACATGCTAGCAGCATGCTTAGGGTGTTAGCATCATGCTAGCAACATGCAAATCATGTTAGCATTTTGCTAAAAACATCCTAGCAGGACGGTAATTATGTTAGCATCATGCTAATCAAGAGTGCCGAGTTTTGCCACTGCAAGCACCATTCACATTTTCTTCAGGAAATGTACATTCTAGTATTGTAATTACTATTCACCTGAACAAAACTTTGGCGCGTAACTCGTCCGGCACCGTTTGTAGTAGACCCACGAATGAGGTGTCAAATCGACCGGCTTATTGAGGAGAGGTGTGCTATGACTTTTCTAAGCGATCGGGTGTACGATGTTCGCACAGCGTACAAAAAAAACGGCTGAAAAAACTCCCATAGACTTAACATGGGGTCCAAATCTGTGAGATCATATCTTTGGATCAGAAGTTCGTAGAGACTTGGGGCTGGGCTCTTTTGATTCGGCCAGCCAATAAGTAGTGACACAGCAGCTTCATAGCCACGCCCTAGCAATCAATTACAGCAACCTAGCAACCGAGTCCGGTGTTTTGCCACTGCAAGCACCATTCACATTTTCTTCAGGAAATGTACATTCTAGTATTGTAATTACTATTCACCTGAACAAAACTTTGGCGCGTAACTCGTCTCGCAGTTTTTGACGTAGACCCACGAATGAGGTGTTAAATCGACCGGCTTATTGAGGAGAGGTGTGCTATGACTTTTCTAAGCGATCGGGTGTACGATGTTCGCACAGCGTACGAAAAAACGGCTGAAAAAACTCCCATAGACTTAACATGGGGGCCAAATCTGTGAGATCATATCTTTGGTTTAGAAGGTCATAGAGACTTGGGGCTGGGCTCTTTTGACTCGGCCTATCAAGCCGCCAATAAGTAGTGACTTCATGGCCACGCCCTAGCAACCAATTACAGCAACCTAGCAACCGAGTGGCGAATTTTGCCACTGCAAGCACCATTCACATTTTCTTCAGGAAATGTACATTCTAGTATTGTAATTACTATTCACCTGAACAAAACTTTGGCGCGTAACTCGTCCCGCACCGTTTGTCGTAGACCCACAAATGAGGTGTCAAATCGACCGGCTTATTGAGGAGAGGTGTGCTATGACTTTTCTAAGCGATCGGGTGTGCGATGTTCGCACAGCGTACAAAAAAAATGGCTGGAAAAACTCCCATAGACTTAACATTGGATCAAAATCTGTGAGATCATATCTTTGGATCAGAAGGTCATAGAGACTTGGGGCTGGGCTCTTTTGATTCGGCCAGCCAATAAGTAGTGACACAGCAACTTCATAGCCACGCCCTAGCAACCAATTACAGCACCCTAGCAACCGGGGCCGAATTTTGCCACTGCAAGCACCATTCACATTTTCTTCAGGAAATGTACATTCTAGTTAATGGTGCTTGCCAAAGGCAAAGCTCCATTCTTATTCTTCTGCATACTTATTATTCTTCTTCTTCTTCTTCTGGACACAATTTCTGCGCGCTACTCCTCCCGCAGTTTTTGTCATAGACCCATGAATGAGGTGTCAAATCGACCGGCTCATTGAGGACAGGTGTGCTATGACTTTTATAAGCGATCGGGTGTACGATGTTCGTCCGGCGGGCGAAAAAGTAGCGAAAAAAATCCCATAGACTTTGCATTGGGACAAACTTTGATGAGTAATAGCTCCTAACGAGAATTTCATAGAAACATGTGGGTTACCACGTTTGAAGAGCCTGATAGGCTCTCTCAGACCATACCTCAAAATGGGGTGTAAGTTGTACCCCTGGGGCGCAAGAGCTGCCCAAAGTTGCCCCATAGACATACTATGGTGAAGCCGTGCCCATGAACCAGGAAGTACTGTGTTTTTCCTACTATGGGAAATTACATAGGGATTTTGTATTGAACATAACTCTGGATCACAATGTCATAGAGACAAGGGGGTGGGCCCATTTTACTCAGGCAACCAATCAGTCTCTCAGGATCATTGTGAAGCTATCAAGCCACGCCCTAGCAACCATATAGAGCACCATAGCAACAAGTTCCATTGACTTCCATTGAAAAAGGTCAAATGAATATCTTTGGATAGAAGTGTCGTACAAACAAGAGGGTGGGCTCATTTGACTGGAGGCAGCAAACCGCCAATCACAAATCACCTTAAAGACATCATAGCCACGCCTTAGCAACCATTTAAAGCACCCTAGCAACCCAAAGCATAGGCAGATATCTTCAAATCTGAATATCATAGAGGCATGGGGGTTGGTTTATATCATTTATACTGGCAAGCAGCCTTTGGTTTATCATTACTAGCAGCTGCCAAGCCACTCCCTAGCAACCAAACAGAGTACCCTAGCAACCGTTTTGCAAGATCTATATCTCTGCATCAGAACATCATAAAGACATGGGGGTTGGTTTATATTGTCAAGCAGCCTTTGGAGTATCATCATTGGTAGCTGCCAAGCCACTCCTTAGCAACCAAACAGAGTACCCTAGCAACCGTTTAGCAAGATCTATATCTCTGCATCAGAGCATCATAGAGACATGGCGGTTGGCTCTTTTGACTCATGCTAGCAAACTGAACTTCCAACATGCTACACATGCTAGCAGTGAATAGCTACATGCTAATAGTGATTAGCTTAGGGTTTAAACATGACACAAACTAGTAAAAATGTGTTACATCATGCTGGTAACATGCTAATTGTGTTAGCATCATGCTAGTAGCATGCTAATCATGTTAGCATCATGCTAGCAAACATGCTAGCAAACATGCTAATTATGTTAGCATCTTGTTAAAAACATGCTAGCAACATGGTAATCATGCTAGCATCATGCTAGCATTATGCTAATCATGTTAGCATGTTGCTAGCATTATGCTAACATGATTAGCATCTTTCTAAAAACATGCTAGCAGCATGCTAAGGGTGTTAGCATTATGCTAGCAACAAATGCTAATCATGTTAGCATGTTGCTAGCATAATGCTAACATGATTAGCATCTTTCTAAAAACATGCTAGCAGCATGCTAAGGGTGTTAGCATAATGCTAGCAACATGCTAATCATGTTAGCATCTTGATAAAAACATCCTAGCAGGACGGTAATTATGTTAGCATCATGCTAATCAAGAGTGCCGAGTTTTGCCACTGCAAGCACCATTCACATTTTCTTCAGGAAATGTACATTCTAGTATTGTAATTACTATTCACCTGAACAAAACTTTGGCGCGTAACTCGTCCCGCAACGTTTGTCGTAGACCCACGAATGAGGTGTCAAATCGACCGGCTTATTGAGGAGAGGTGTGCTATGACTTTTCTAAGCGATCGGGTGTACGATGTTCGCACAGTGTACGAAAAAACGGCTGAAAAAACTCCCATAGACTTAACATGGGGGCCAAATCTGTGAGATCATATCTTTGGTTTAGAAGGTCATAGAGACTTGGGGCTGGGCTCTTTTGACTCGGCCTATCAAGCCGCCAATAACTAGTGACACAGCAACTTCATGGCCACGCCCTAGCAACCAATTACAGCACCCTAGCAACCGAGTGGCGAATTTTGCCACTGCAAGCACCATTCACATTTTCTTCAGGAAATGTACATTCTAGTATTGTAATTACTATTCACCTGAACAAAACTTTGGCGCGTAACTCGTCCCGCAACGTTTGTCGTAGACCCACGAATGAGGTGTCAAATCGACCGGCTTATTGAGGAGAGGTGTGCTATGACTTTTCTAAGCGATCGGGTGTACGATGTTCGCACAGTGTACGAAAAAACGGCTGAAAAAACTCCCATAGACTTAACATGGGGGCCAAATCTGTGAGATCATATCTTTGGTTTAGAAGGTCATAGAGACTTGGGGCTGGGCTCTTTTGACTCGGCCTATCAAGCCGCCAATAACTAGTGACTTCATGGCCACGCCCTAGCAACCAATTACAGCACCCTAGCAACCGAGTGGCGAATTTTGCCACTGCAAGCACCATTCACATTTTCTTCAGGAAATGTACATTCTAGTTAATGGTGCTTGCCAAAGGCAAAGCTCCATTCTTATTCTCCTGCATACTTATTATTATTATTATTATTATTATTATTATTATTCCACACAAAATTTTGGCGCGCTACTCCTCCCGCAGCTTTTGTCCTAGACCCATGAATGAGGTGTCAAATCGACCGGCTTATTGAGGAGAGGTGTGCTATGACTTTTATAAGCGATCGGGTGTACGATGTTCGTCCGACGGGCGAAAAATCGGGCGAAAAATCCCATAGACTTAACATCGGGACGAACTTTGACAAGTCATAACTCTGGATCACAATGTCATAGAGACAAGGGGGTGGGCTCATTTTACTCAGGCAACCAATCAGTCTATCAAGATAATTTTAAAGCTATCAAGCCACGCCCTAGCAACCATAGAGAGTACCTTAGCAACAAGTTCCATAGACTTCCATTGAAAAAGATCAAAGGAATATCTTTGGATAGGAGTGTCATAGAAACATGAGGGTGGGCTCATTTGACTCGGGGCAGCAAACGGCCAATCACGAATCACCTTCAAGATATCATAGCCACGCCCTAGCAACTATTTAGAGCACCCTAGCAACTCAAAGCATAGAGGGGATATCTTCAAATCTGAACATCATAGAGGAATGGGGGTTGGTTTATATCATTCATACTGGCAAGCAGCCTTTGGTTTATCATTACTGGCAGCTGCCAAGCCACTCCCTAGCAACCAAACAGAGTACCCTAGCAACCGTTTTGCAAGATCTATATCTCTGCATCAGAACATCGTAGAGACATGGGTGTTGGTTTATATTGTCAAGCAGCCTTTGGAGTATCATCATTGGTAGCTACCAAGCCACTCCCTAGCAACCAAACAGAGTACCCTAGCAACCGTTTTGAAACACCTATATTTCTGCATCAGAACATTATAGAGACATGGCGGTTGGCTCTTTTGACTCATGCTAGCAAACTGGACTTCCACCATGCTACACATGCTAGCAGTGAATAGCTACATGCTAATAGTGATTAGCTTAAGGTTTAAACATGACACAAACTAGTAAAAATGTGTTAGAATAATGCTAGTGGCATGTTAATTGTGTTAGCATGATGCTAGTAGCATGCTAATCATGTTAGCATCATGTTAGCAAACATGCTAATCATGTTAGCATCTTGTTAAAATCATGCTAACAACATGGTAATCATGCTAGCATCATGCTAGCATTATGCTAATCATGTTAGCATGTTTGCTAGCATTATGCTAACATGATTAGCATCTTGTTTAAAACATGCTAGCAGCATGCTAAGGGTGTTAGCATCATGCTAGCAAAATGCTAATCATGTTAGCATGTTGCTAACATAATGCTAACATGATTAGCATTTGGTTAAAATAATGCTAGCAACATGGTAATCATGCTAGCATCATGCTAGCATTATGCTAATCATGTTAGCATGTTGCTAGCATTATGCTAACATGACTAGCATTTTGTTTAAAACATGCTAGCAGCATGCTTAGGGTGTTAGCATCATGCTAGCAACATGCTAATCATGTTAGCATCTTGTTAAAAACATGCTAGCAAAATGGTAATCATGCTAGCATCATGTTACCATTATGCTAATCATGTTAGCATGTTGCTAGCATTATGCTAACATGATTAACATCTTGTTAAAATCATGGTAGCAACATGGTAATCATGCTAGCATCATGCTAGCATTATGCTAATCATGTTAGCATGTTTTGCTAGCATTATGCTAACATGATTAGAATCTTGCTAAAAACATGCTGGCATCATGCTATGGGTGTTAGCATCATGCTAGCAACATGCTAATCTGTTAGCATCTTGCTAAAAACATCCTAGCAGGACGGTAATTATGTTAGCATCATGCTAATCAAGAGTGCTGAGTTTTGCCACTGCAAGCACCATTCACATTTTCTTCAGGAAATGTACATTCTAGTATTGTAATTACTATTCACCTAGACAAAACTTCGGCGCGTAACTCGTCCCGCACCGTTTGTCGTAGACCCACAAATGAGGTGTCAAATCGACCGGCTTATTGAGGAGAGGTGTGCTATGACTTTTCTAAGCGATCGGGTGTACGATGTTCACACAGCGGACGATAAATCGGCTGAAAAAAGTCCCATAGATTTAACATTGGGACAAAATCTGTGAGATCATATCTTTGGTTTAGAAGGTCATAGAGACTTGGGGCTGGGCTCTTTTGACTCGGCCTATCAAGCCGCCAATAAGTAGTGACTTCATGGCCACACCCTAGCAACCAATTACAGCACCCTAGCAACCGGGTGCCGACTTTTGCCACTGCAAGCACCATTCACATTTTCTTCAGGAAATGTACATTCTAGTTAATGGTGCTTGCCAAAGGCAAAGCTCCATTCTTATTCTTCTGCATACTTATTATTCTTCTTCTTCTTCTTCTGGACACAATTTCTGCGCGCTACTCCTCCCGCAGTTTTTGTCATAGACCCATGAATGAGGTGTCAAATCGACCGGCTCATTGAGGACAGGTGTGCTATGACTTTTATAAGCGATCGGGTGTACGATGTTCGTCCGGCGGGCGAAAAAGTAGCGAAAAAAATCCCATAGACTTTGCATTGGGACAAACTTTGATGAGTAATAGCTCCTAACGAGAATTTCATAGAAACATGTGGGTTACCACGTTTGAAGAGCCTGATAGGCTCTCTCAGACCATACCTCAAAATGGGGTGTAAGTTGTACCCCTGGGGCGCAAGAGCTGCCCAAAGTTGCCCCATAGACATACTATGGTGAAGCCGTGCCCATGAACCAGGAAGTACTGTGTTTTTCCTACTATGGGAAATTACATAGGGATTTTGTATTGAACATAACTCTGGATCACAATGTCATAGAGACAAGGGGGTGGGCCCATTTTACTCAGGCAACCAATCAGTCTCTCAGGATCATTGTGAAGCTATCAAGCCACGCCCTAGCAACCATATAGAGCACCATAGCAACAAGTTCCATTGACTTCCATTGAAAAAGGTCAAATGAATATCTTTGGATAGAAGTGTCGTACAAACAAGAGGGTGGGCTCATTTGACTGGAGGCAGCAAACCGCCAATCACAAATCACCTTAAAGACATCATAGCCACGCCTTAGCAACCATTTAAAGCACCCTAGCAACCCAAAGCATAGGCAGATATCTTCAAATCTGAATATCATAGAGGCATGGGGGTTGGTTTATATCATTTATACTGGCAAGCAGCCTTTGGTTTATCATTACTAGCAGCTGCCAAGCCACTCCCTAGCAACCAAACAGAGTACCCTAGCAACCGTTTTGCAAGATCTATATCTCTGCATCAGAACATCATAAAGACATGGGGGTTGGTTTATATTGTCAAGCAGCCTTTGGAGTATCATCATTGGTAGCTGCCAAGCCACTCCTTAGCAACCAAACAGAGTACCCTAGCAACCGTTTAGCAAGATCTATATCTCTGCATCAGAGCATCATAGAGACATGGCGGTTGGCTCTTTTGACTCATGCTAGCAAACTGAACTTCCAACATGCTACACATGCTAGCAGTGAATAGCTACATGCTAATAGTGATTAGCTTAGGGTTTAAACATGACACAAACTAGTAAAAATGTGTTACATCATGCTGGTAACATGCTAATTGTGTTAGCATCATGCTAGTAGCATGCTAATCATGTTAGCATCATGCTAGCAAACATGCTAATTATGTTAGCATCTTGTTAAAAACATGCTAGCAACATGGTAATCATGCTAGCATCATGCTAGCATTATGCTAATCATGTTAGCATGTTGCTAGCATTATGCTAACATGATTAGCATCTTTCTAAAAACATGCTAGCAGCATGCTAAGGGTGTTAGCATTATGCTAGCAACAAATGCTAATCATGTTAGCATGTTGCTAGCATAATGCTAACATGATTAGCATCTTTCTAAAAACATGCTAGCAGCATGCTAAGGGTGTTAGCATAATGCTAGCAACATGCTAATCATGTTAGCATCTTGATAAAAACATCCTAGCAGGACGGTAATTATGTTAGCATCATGCTAATCAAGAGTGCCGAGTTTTGCCACTGCAAGCACCATTCACATTTTCTTCAGGAAATGTACATTCTAGTATTGTAATTACTATTCACCTGAACAAAACTTTGGCGCGTAACTCGTCCCGCAACGTTTGTCGTAGACCCACGAATGAGGTGTCAAATCGACCGGCTTATTGAGGAGAGGTGTGCTATGACTTTTCTAAGCGATCGGGTGTACGATGTTCGCACAGTGTACGAAAAAACGGCTGAAAAAACTCCCATAGACTTAACATGGGGGCCAAATCTGTGAGATCATATCTTTGGTTTAGAAGGTCATAGAGACTTGGGGCTGGGCTCTTTTGACTCGGCCTATCAAGCCGCCAATAACTAGTGACTTCATGGCCACGCCCTAGCAACCAATTACAGCACCCTAGCAACCGAGTGGCGAATTTTGCCACTGCAAGCACCATTCACATTTTCTTCAGGAAATGTACATTCTAGTTAATGGTGCTTGCCAAAGGCAAAGCTCCATTCTTATTCTTCTGCATACTTATTATTCTTCTTCTTCTTCTTCTGGACACAATTTCTGCGCGCTACTCCTCCCGCAGTTTTTGTCATAGACCCATGAATGAGGTGTCAAATCGACCGGCTCATTGAGGACAGGTGTGCTATGACTTTTATAAGCGATCGGGTGTACGATGTTCGTCCGGCGGGCGAAAAAGTAGCGAAAAAAATCCCATAGACTTTGCATTGGGACAAACTTTGATGAGTAATAGCTCCTAACGAGAATTTCATAGAAACATGTGGGTTACCACGTTTGAAGAGCCTGATAGGCTCTCTCAGACCATACCTCAAAATGGGGTGTAAGTTGTACCCCTGGGGCGCAAGAGCTGCCCAAAGTTGCCCCATAGACATACTATGGTGAAGCCGTGCCCATGAACCAGGAAGTACTGTGTTTTTCCTACTATGGGAAATTACATAGGGATTTTGTATTGAACATAACTCTGGATCACAATGTCATAGAGACAAGGGGGTGGGCCCATTTTACTCAGGCAACCAATCAGTCTCTCAGGATCATTGTGAAGCTATCAAGCCACGCCCTAGCAACCATATAGAGCACCATAGCAACAAGTTCCATTGACTTCCATTGAAAAAGGTCAAATGAATATCTTTGGATAGAAGTGTCGTACAAACAAGAGGGTGGGCTCATTTGACTGGAGGCAGCAAACCGCCAATCACAAATCACCTTAAAGACATCATAGCCACGCCTTAGCAACCATTTAAAGCACCCTAGCAACCCAAAGCATAGGCAGATATCTTCAAATCTGAATATCATAGAGGCATGGGGGTTGGTTTATATCATTTATACTGGCAAGCAGCCTTTGGTTTATCATTACTAGCAGCTGCCAAGCCACTCCCTAGCAACCAAACAGAGTACCCTAGCAACCGTTTTGCAAGATCTATATCTCTGCATCAGAACATCATAAAGACATGGGGGTTGGTTTATATTGTCAAGCAGCCTTTGGAGTATCATCATTGGTAGCTGCCAAGCCACTCCTTAGCAACCAAACAGAGTACCCTAGCAACCGTTTAGCAAGATCTATATCTCTGCATCAGAGCATCATAGAGACATGGCGGTTGGCTCTTTTGACTCATGCTAGCAAACTGAACTTCCAACATGCTACACATGCTAGCAGTGAATAGCTACATGCTAATAGTGATTAGCTTAGGGTTTAAACATGACACAAACTAGTAAAAATGTGTTACATCATGCTGGTAACATGCTAATTGTGTTAGCATCATGCTAGTAGCATGCTAATCATGTTAGCATCATGCTAGCAAACATGCTAATTATGTTAGCATCTTGTTAAAAACATGCTAGCAACATGGTAATCATGCTAGCATCATGCTAGCATTATGCTAATCATGTTAGCATGTTGCTAGCATTATGCTAACATGATTAGCATCTTTCTAAAAACATGCTAGCAGCATGCTAAGGGTGTTAGCATTATGCTAGCAACAAATGCTAATCATGTTAGCATGTTGCTAGCATAATGCTAACATGATTAGCATCTTTCTAAAAACATGCTAGCAGCATGCTAAGGGTGTTAGCATAATGCTAGCAACATGCTAATCATGTTAGCATCTTGATAAAAACATCCTAGCAGGACGGTAATTATGTTAGCATCATGCTAATCAAGAGTGTCGAGTTTTGCCACTGCAAGCACCATTCACATTTTCTTCAGGAAATGTACATTCTAGTATTGTAATTACTATTCACCTGAACAAAACTTTGGCACGTAACTTGTCCCGCACCGTTTGTCGTAGACCCACGAATGAGGTGTCAAATCGACCGGCTTATTGAGGAGAGGTGTGCTATGACTTTTCTAAGCGATTGGGTGTACGATTTTCGCACAGCATACGAAAAAATGGCTGAAAAAACTCCCATAGACTTAACATGGGGGCCAAATCTGTGAGATCATATCTTTAGTTTAGAAGGTCATAGAGACTTGGGGCTGGGCTCTTTTGATTCAGCCTGCCAATAAGTATTGACACAGCATCTTCATAGCCACTTCCTAGCAACCAATTACAGCACCCTAGCAACCGGTGCCGAATTTTGCCACTGCAAGCACCATTCACATTTTCTTCAGGAAATGTACATTCTAGTTATTATTATTATTATTATTATTATTCCACACAAAATTTTGGCGCGCTACTCCTCCCGCAGCTTTTCTCCTAGACCCATGAATGAGGTGTCAAATCGACCGGCTTATTGAGGAGAGGTGTGCTATGACTTTTATAAGCGATCGGGTGTACGATGTTCGTCCGACGGGCGAAAAATCGGGCGAAAAATCCCATAGACTTAACATTGGGACGAACTTTGACAAGTCATAACTCTGGATCACAATGTCATAGAGACAAGGGGTGGGCTCATTTTACTCAGGCAACCAATCAGTCTATCAAGATAATTTTAAAGCTATCAAGCCACGCCCTAGCAACCATAGAGAGTACCTTAGTAACAAGCTCCATAGACTTCCATTGAAAAAGATCAAAGGAATATCTTTGGATAGGAGTGTCATACAAACATGAGGGTGGGCTCGTTTGACTCGAGGCAGCAAACCGCCAATCACAAATAACCTTAAAGCCATCATAGCCACGCCTTAGCAACCATTTTAGAGCACCCTAGCAACCCAAAGCATAGGCAGATATCTTCAAATCTGAATATCATAGAGGCATGGGGGTTGGTTTATATCATTCATACTGGCAAGCAGCCTTTGGTTTATCATTACTGGCAGCTGCCAAGCCACTCCCTAGCAACCAAACAGAGTACCCTAGCAACTGTTTTGCAAGATCTATATCTCTGCATCAGAACATCGTAAAGACATGGGTGTTGGTTTATATTGTCAAGCAGCCTTTGGAGTATCATCATTGGTAGCTGCCAAGCCACTCCCTAGCAACCAAACAGAGTACCCTAGCAACCGTTTAGCAATATCTATATCTCTGCATCAGAGCATCATAGAGACATGGCGGATGGCTCTTTTGACTAATGCTAGCAAACTGGACTTCCAACATGCTACACATGCTAGCAGTGAATAGCTACATGCTAATAGTGATTAGCTTAGGGTTTAAACATGACACAAACTAGTAAAAATGTGTTAGCATCATGCTGGTAACATGCTAATTGTGTTAGCATCATGTTAGTAGCATGCTAATCATGTTAGCATCATGCTAGCAAACATGCTAATCATGTTATCATCTTGTTAAAACCATGCTAATCATGTTAGCATGTTGCTAGCATTATGCTAACATGATTAGCATATTGTTTAAAACATGTTAGCAGCATGCTAAGGGTGTTAGCATCATGGTTGCAACATGCTAATCATGTTAGCATCTTGCTAAAAACATCCTAGCAGGACGGTAATTATGTTAGCATAGTTTTGCCACTGCAAGCACCATTCACATTTTCTTCAGGAAATGTACATTCTAGTATTGTAATTACTATTCACCTAGACAAAACTTTGGCGCGTAACTCGTCCCACACCATTTGTCGTAGACCCACGAATGAGGTGTCAAATCGACCGGCTTATTGAGGAGAGGTGTGCTATGACTTTTATAAGCGATCGGGTGTACGATGTTCGCACAGCGTACGAAAAAACGGCTGAAAAAACTCCCATAGACTTAACATTGGGTCAAAATCTGTGAGATCATATCTTTGGATCAGAAGGTCATAGAGACTTGGGGCTGGGCTCTTTTGATTCGGCCAGCCAATAAGTAGTGTCACAGCAGCTTCATAGCCACGCCCTAGCAACCAATTACAGTACCCTAGCAACCGGTGCCGAATTTTGCCACTGCAAGCACCATTCACATTTTCTTCAGGAAATGTACATTCTAGTATTGTAATTACTATTCACCTGAACAAAACTTTGGCGCGTAACTTGTCCCGCACCGTTTGTCGTAGACCCACGAATGAGGTGTCAAATCGACCGGCTTATTGAGGAGAGGTGTGCTATGACTTTTCTAAGCGATCGGGTGTACGATGTTCGCACAGCGTACGAAAAATCGGCTGAAAAAACTCCCATAGACTTAACATGGGGGCCAAATCTGTGAGATCATATCTTTGGTTTAGAAGGTCATAGAGACTTGGGGCTGGGCTCTTTTGATTCGGCCAGCCAATAAGTAGTGACACAGCAACTTCATAGCCACGCCCTAGCAACCAATTACAGCACCCTAGCAACCGGTGCTGAATTTTGCCACTGCAAGCACCATTCACATTTTCTTCAGGAAATGTACATTCTAGTATTGTAATTACTATTCACCTGAACAAAACTTTGGCGCGTAACTCGTCCCGCACCGTTTGTTGTATACCCACGAATGAGGTGTCAAATCGACCGGCTTATTGAGGAGAGGTGTGCTATGACTTTTCTAAGCGATCGGGTGTACGATGTTCGCACAGTGTATGAAAAAATTGGCTGAAAAAACTCCCATAGACTTAACATTGAGTCAAAATCTATGAGATCATATCTTTGGATCAGAAGGTCATAGAGACTTGGGGCTGGGCTCTTTTGATTCGGCCAGCCAATAAGTAGTGACACAGCAACTTCATAGCCACGCCCTAGCAACCAATTACAGCACCCTAGCAACCGGTGCCGAATTTTTCCACTGCAAGCACCATTCACATTTTCTTCAGGAAATGTACATTCTAGTTAATGGTGCTTGCCAAAGGCAAAGCTCCATTCTTATTCTTCTGCATACTTATTATTCTTCTTCTTCTTCTTCTGGACACAATTTCTGCGCGCTACTCCTCCCGCAGTTTTTGTCATAGACCCATGAATGAGGTGTCAAATCGACCGGCTCATTGAGGACAGGTGTGCTATGACTTTTATAAGCGATCGGGTGTACGATGTTCGTCCGGCGGGCGAAAAAGTAGCGAAAAAAATCCCATAGACTTTGCATTGGGACAAACTTTGATGAGTAATAGCTCCTAACGAGAATTTCATAGAAACATGTGGGTTACCACGTTTGAAGAGCCTGATAGGCTCTCTCAGACCATACCTCAAAATGGGGTGTAAGTTGTACCCCTGGGGCGCAAGAGCTGCCCAAAGTTGCCCCATAGACATACTATGGTGAAGCCGTGCCCATGAACCAGGAAGTACTGTGTTTTTCCTACTATGGGAAATTACATAGGGATTTTGTATTGAACATAACTCTGGATCACAATGTCATAGAGACAAGGGGGTGGGCCCATTTTACTCAGGCAACCAATCAGTCTCTCAGGATCATTGTGAAGCTATCAAGCCACGCCCTAGCAACCATATAGAGCACCATAGCAACAAGTTCCATTGACTTCCATTGAAAAAGGTCAAATGAATATCTTTGGATAGAAGTGTCGTACAAACAAGAGGGTGGGCTCATTTGACTGGAGGCAGCAAACCGCCAATCACAAATCACCTTAAAGACATCATAGCCACGCCTTAGCAACCATTTAAAGCACCCTAGCAACCCAAAGCATAGGCAGATATCTTCAAATCTGAATATCATAGAGGCATGGGGGTTGGTTTATATCATTTATACTGGCAAGCAGCCTTTGGTTTATCATTACTAGCAGCTGCCAAGCCACTCCCTAGCAACCAAACAGAGTACCCTAGCAACCGTTTTGCAAGATCTATATCTCTGCATCAGAACATCATAAAGACATGGGGGTTGGTTTATATTGTCAAGCAGCCTTTGGAGTATCATCATTGGTAGCTGCCAAGCCACTCCTTAGCAACCAAACAGAGTACCCTAGCAACCGTTTAGCAAGATCTATATCTCTGCATCAGAGCATCATAGAGACATGGCGGTTGGCTCTTTTGACTCATGCTAGCAAACTGAACTTCCAACATGCTACACATGCTAGCAGTGAATAGCTACATGCTAATAGTGATTAGCTTAGGGTTTAAACATGACACAAACTAGTAAAAATGTGTTACATCATGCTGGTAACATGCTAATTGTGTTAGCATCATGCTAGTAGCATGCTAATCATGTTAGCATCATGCTAGCAAACATGCTAATTATGTTAGCATCTTGTTAAAAACATGCTAGCAACATGGTAATCATGCTAGCATCATGCTAGCATTATGCTAATCATGTTAGCATGTTGCTAGCATTATGCTAACATGATTAGCATCTTTCTAAAAACATGCTAGCAGCATGCTAAGGGTGTTAGCATTATGCTAGCAACAAATGCTAATCATGTTAGCATGTTGCTAGCATAATGCTAACATGATTAGCATCTTTCTAAAAACATGCTAGCAGCATGCTAAGGGTGTTAGCATAATGCTAGCAACATGCTAATCATGTTAGCATCTTGATAAAAACATCCTAGCAGGACGGTAATTATGTTAGCATCATGCTAATCAAGAGTGTCGAGTTTTGCCACTGCAAGCACCATTCACATTTTCTTCAGGAAATGTACATTCTAGTATTGTAATTACTATTCACCTGAACAAAACTTTGGCACGTAACTTGTCCCGCACCGTTTGTCGTAGACCCACGAATGAGGTGTCAAATCGACCGGCTTATTGAGGAGAGGTGTGCTATGACTTTTCTAAGCGATTGGGTGTACGATTTTCGCACAGCATACGAAAAAATGGCTGAAAAAACTCCCATAGACTTAACATGGGGGCCAAATCTGTGAGATCATATCTTTAGTTTAGAAGGTCATAGAGACTTGGGGCTGGGCTCTTTTGATTCAGCCTGCCAATAAGTATTGACACAGCATCTTCATAGCCACTTCCTAGCAACCAATTACAGCACCCTAGCAACCGGTGCCGAATTTTGCCACTGCAAGCACCATTCACATTTTCTTCAGGAAATGTACATTCTAGTTATTATTATTATTATTATTATTATTCCACACAAAATTTTGGCGCGCTACTCCTCCCGCAGCTTTTCTCCTAGACCCATGAATGAGGTGTCAAATCGACCGGCTTATTGAGGAGAGGTGTGCTATGACTTTTATAAGCGATCGGGTGTACGATGTTCGTCCGACGGGCGAAAAATCGGGCGAAAAATCCCATAGACTTAACATTGGGACGAACTTTGACAAGTCATAACTCTGGATCACAATGTCATAGAGACAAGGGGGTGGGCTCATTTTACTCAGGCAACCAATCAGTCTATCAAGATAATTTTAAAGCTATCAAGCCACGCCCTAGCAACCATAGAGAGTACCTTAGTAACAAGCTCCATAGACTTCCATTGAAAAAGATCAAAGGAATATCTTTGGATAGGAGTGTCATACAAACATGAGGGTGGGCTCGTTTGACTCGAGGCAGCAAACCGCCAATCACAAATAACCTTAAAGCCATCATAGCCACGCCTTAGCAACCATTTTAGAGCACCCTAGCAACCCAAAGCATAGGCAGATATCTTCAAATCTGAATATCATAGAGGCATGGGGGTTGGTTTATATCATTCATACTGGCAAGCAGCCTTTGGTTTATCATTACTGGCAGCTGCCAAGCCACTCCCTAGCAACCAAACAGAGTACCCTAGCAACTGTTTTGCAAGATCTATATCTCTGCATCAGAACATCGTAAAGACATGGGTGTTGGTTTATATTGTCAAGCAGCCTTTGGAGTATCATCATTGGTAGCTGCCAAGCCACTCCCTAGCAACCAAACAGAGTACCCTAGCAACCGTTTAGCAATATCTATATCTCTGCATCAGAGCATCATAGAGACATGGCGGATGGCTCTTTTGACTAATGCTAGCAAACTGGACTTCCAACATGCTACACATGCTAGCAGTGAATAGCTACATGCTAATAGTGATTAGCTTAGGGTTTAAACATGACACAAACTAGTAAAAATGTGTTAGCATCATGCTGGTAACATGCTAATTGTGTTAGCATCATGTTAGTAGCATGCTAATCATGTTAGCATCATGCTAGCAAACATGCTAATCATGTTATCATCTTGTTAAAACCATGCTAATCATGTTAGCATGTTGCTAGCATTATGCTAACATGATTAGCATATTGTTTAAAACATGTTAGCAGCATGCTAAGGGTGTTAGCATCATGGTTGCAACATGCTAATCATGTTAGCATCTTGCTAAAAACATCCTAGCAGGACGGTAATTATGTTAGCATAGTTTTGCCACTGCAAGCACCATTCACATTTTCTTCAGGAAATGTACATTCTAGTTATTATTCTTCTTCTTCTGGACACTTTCGTCTGCGCGTAACTCGTCCCGCAGTTTTTGTCATAGACCCACGAATGAGGTGTCAAATCGACCGGCCTATTGAGGAGTGGTGTGCTATGACTTTTATAAGCGATCGGGTGTACGATGTTCGTCAGGCGGGCGAAAAATCGGGCGAAAAATCCCATAGACTTAACATTGCGATGAACTTTGACGAGTCATAGCTCCTAACGAGAATTTCGTAGAAACATGTGAGTTACCACGTTTGAAGAGGCTGACAGGCTCTCTCAGACCATACCTCAAAATGGGGTGTAAGTTGTACCCCTGGGGCGCAAGAGCTGCCCAAATTTGCCCCATAGACATACTATGGTGAAGCCGTGCGCATGAACCAGGAAGTACTGTGTTTTTCCTACTATGGGAAATTACATAGGGATTTTGTATTGAACATAACTCTGGATCACAATGACATAGAGACAAGGGGGTGGGCTCATTTCACTCAGGTGACCAATCAGTCTCCCAGGATCATTGTGAAGCTATCAAGCCACGCCCTAGCAACCATATAGAGCACCATAGCAACAAGTTCCATAGACTTCCATTGAAAAAGATCAAAGGAATATCTTTGGATAGAAGTGTCATAGAAACATGAGGGTGAGCTCATTTGACTTGGGGCAGCAAACGGCCAATCACGAATCACCCTCAAGACCTCCTAGCCACGCCCTAGCAACCATTAAGAGCACCCTAGCAACACAAAGCAAAGAGGGATATCTTCAAATCTGAATATCATGCAAGCATGGGGGTTGGTTTAAATCATTCATACTGGCAAGCAGCCTTTGGTGTATCATCATTGGCAGCTGCCAAGCCACTCCCTAGCAACCAAACAGAGTACCCTAGCAACCGTTTTTCAAGATGTATATCTCTGCATCAGAACATCGTAAAGACATGGGGGTTGGTTTATATTGTCAAGCAGCCTTTGGAGTATCATCATTGGTAGCTGCCAAGCCACTCCTTAGCAACCAAACAGAGTACCCTAGCAACCGTTTAGCAAGATCTATATCTCTGCATCAGAGCATCATAGAGACATGGCGGTTGGTTTATATTGTCAAGCAGCCTTAGGAGTATCATCATTGGTAGCTGCCAGGCCACTCCCTAGCAACCAACCAGATTACCCTAGCAACCGTCTTTCAAGATCCATATCTCTGCATCAGAACATCATAAAAACATGGCGGTTGGTTTATATTGTCAAGCAGCCTTTGGAGTATCATCATTGGCAACTGCCAAGCCACTCCCTAGCAACCAAACAGAGTACCCTAGCAACCATTTAGCGATGCCTATATCTCTGCATCAGAACATCGTAGAGACATGGGGGTTGGCTTTTTTGACTCATGCTAGCAAACTGTACTTGCAACATGCTAAACATGCTAGCAGTTAATAGCTACATGCTAATAGTGATTAGCTAAGTGCTAAAGTGGGATGAGAACATGCTAAGAACTCTATAGAAACTCCATAGTAACTATCTGTGCCAACTACCAACCACCTAGTAACACCATAGCATCCACCCAGGTTACCATAGCAACCGCCCAGAACACCCTAGCAACCGCCTAGCAACACCATAGTGACCACTCCAGGTACCTTAACAACTGCCTAGCAACACCTTAGCAACCACCCAGGTTACCATAGCAACCGCCTAGCAACCACCCAGAACACCCTAGCAACCGCCTAGCAACCACCCAGAACACCCTAGCAACCGCCTAGCAACACCTTAGCAACCACCCCAAGTACCTTAGCAACTGCCTAGCAACACCCTAGCAACCACCCTGGTTACCATAGCAACCGCATAGCAACCACCCAGAACACCATAGCAACCGCCTAGCAACGCCTTAGCAACCACCCCAAGTACCTTAGCAACTGCCTAGCAACACCCTAGCAACCACCCTGGTTACCATAGCAACCGCCTAGCAACCACCCAGAACACCCTAGCAACCACCCAGGTTACCATAGCAACCACCTAGCAACCACCCAGAACACCCTAGCAATCACCCAGGTTACCATAGCAATCGCCTAGCAACCACCCAGAAAACCCTAGCAACCGTTTAGCAACACCTTAGCAACCACCCCAAGTACCTTAGCAACTGCCTAGCAACACCCTAGCAACCACCCAGGTTACCATAGCAACCGCCTAGCAACAACCCAGAACACCCTAGCCACCGCCTAGCAACCGAGTGGCGATTTTGCCACTGCAAGCACCATTCACATTTTCTTCAGGAAATGTACATTCTAGTTCTTCTTCTTCTTCTGGACACAATTTCTGCGCGCTACTCCTCCCGCAGTTTTTGTCATAGACCCATGAATGAGGTGTCAAATCGACCGGCTCATTGAGGACAGGTGTGCTATGACTTTTATAAGCGATCGGGTGTACGATGTTCGTCCGGCGGGCGAAAAAGTAGCGAAAAAAATCCCATAGACTTTGCATTGGGACAAACTTTGATGAGTAATAGCTCCTAACGAGAATTTCATAGAAACATGTGGGTTACCACGTTTGAAGAGCCTGATAGGCTCTCTCAGACCATATCTCAAAATGGGGTGTAAGTTGTACCCCTGGGCCGCAAGAGCTGCCCAAAGTTGCCCCATAGACATACTATGGTGAAGCCGTGCCCATGAACCAGGAAGTACTGTGTTTTTCCTACTATGGGAAATTACATAGGGATTTTGTATTGAACATAACTCTGGATCACAATGTCTTAAAGACAAGGGGGTGGGCTCATTTTACTCAGGCAACCAATCAGTGTCTCAGGTTCATTGTGAAGCTATCAAGCCACAAAAAGTTCCATAGACTTCCATTGAAAAAGATCAAATGAATATCTTTGGATAGAAGTGTCGTACAAACAAGAGGGTGGGCTCATTTGACTCGAGGCAGCAAACCGCCAATCACAAATCACCTTAAAGACATCATAGCCACGCCTTAGCAACCATTTAGAGCACCCTAGCAACCCAAAGCATAGGCAGATATCTTCAAATCTGAATATCATAGAGGCATGGGGGTTGGTTTATATCATTCATACTGGCAAGCAGCCTTTGGAGTATCATCATTGGTAGCTGCCAAGCCACTCCCTAGCAACCAAACAGAGTACCCTAGCAACCATTATTCAACATCTATATTTCTGCATCAGAACATCGTAAAGACATGGGTGTTGGTTTATATTGTCAAGCAGCCTTTGGAGTATCATCATTGGTAGCTACCAAGCCACTCCCTAGCAACCAAACAGAGTACCCTAGCAACCGTTTAGCAAGATCTATATCTCTGCATCAGAACATCGTAGAGACATGGGTGTTGGTTTATATTGTCAAGCAGCCTTTGGAGTATCATCATTGGTAGCTGCCAAGCCACTCCTTAGCAACCAAACAGAGTACCCTAGCAACCGTTTAGCAATATCTATATCTCTGCATCAGAGCATCATAGAGACATGGCGGTTGGCTCTTTTGACTCATGCTAGCAAACTGGACTTCCAACATGCTACACATGCTAGCGGTGAATAGCTACATGCTAATAGTGATTAGCTAAGTGCTAAAGTGGGCTGAGAACATGATGAGAACTCTATAGAAACTCCATTGTAACTATCTGTGCCAACTACCAATCACCTAGTAATACCATAGCAACCACCCTGGTTACCATAGCAACCACCCAGAACACCCTAGCAACCGCCTAGCAACACAGTAGTGACCACTCCAGGTACCTTAACAACTGCCTAGCAACACCTTAGCAACCACCCAGGTTACCATAGCAACCGCCCAGAACACCCTAGCAACCGCCTAGCAACACCTTAGCAACCACCCCAAGTACCTCAGCAAATGCCTAGCAACACCCTAGCAACTACCCTGGTTACCATAGCAACCGCCTAGCAACCACCCAGAACACCATAGTAACCGCCTAGCAACGCCTTAGCAACCACCCCAAGTACCTTAGCAACTGCCTAGCAACACCCTAGCAACCACCCTGGTTACCATAGCAACCGCCTAGCAACCACCAAGAACACCCTAGCAACCACCTAGCAACACCTTAGCAACCACCCCAAGAACCTCAGCAACTGCCTAGCAACACCCTAGAAACCACCCTTGTTACCATAGCAACCGCCTAGCAACCGCCTAGCAACACCTTAGCAACCACCCCAAGTACCTCAGCAACTGCCTAGCAACACCCTAGCAACCACCCAGGTTACCATAGCAACCACCTAACAACCACCCAGAACACCATAGCAACCGCCTAGCAACCACCTAGCAACGCCTTAGCAACCACCCCAAGTACCTTAGCAACTGCCTAGCAACACCCTAGCAACCACCCTGGTTACTATAGCAACCGCCTAGCAACCACCAAGAACACCCTAGCAACCACCTAGCAACACCTTAGCAACCACCCCAAGAACCTCAGCAACTGCCTAGCAACACCCTAGAAACCACCCTGGTTATCATAGCAACCGCCTAGCAACACCTTAGCAACCACCCCGAGTACCTTAGCAACTGCCTAGCAACACCCTAGCAACCACCCAGGTTACCATAGCAACCACCTAGCAACCACCCAGAACACCCTAGCAACCGCCTAGCAACACCTTAGCAACCACCCCAAGTACCTTAGCAACCGCCTAGCAACCGAGTGGCGAATTTTGCCACTGCAAGCACCATTCACATTTTCTTCAGGAAATGTACATTCTAGTTATTATTATTATTCTTCTTACTTGAATTTCCAAGACTAACTCCTCCTAGAGCTTTAACTCTATAAACTCCAAACTCGGGTCAGACCTTCAAACTGTTCTGACTTAGTGTGCTATATCTTTTCTAACTGATCCGACTTACGGTTTTCCTAAAAATGGCTATTTAAACTCGGAAAAGTCCCATTGACTTTCATTGACCGACTGTTCAAATGAGCCAAGACTACGGAAGCCCATTAGACTCAAAACTCAAATAGACTCAATTAAACTGTACTGTTTCTAATCCATTGAAACCCATTGAAACTCATCTATCTATCTATCTATCTATCTATCTATCTATCTATCTATCTATCTATCTATCTATCTATCTATCTATCTATCTATCTAACTAATAACTATCCATCTAACTAATATATATCTAACTAATAACTATCTAACTAACTAATATATATCTAATTTATATCTATCTAACTAATAACTATCTATCCATCTAACTAATATCTATCTAACTAACTAATATCTATCTAATTTATATCTATCTAACTAATAACTATCTATCTAACTAATATCTATCTAATTTATATCTATCTATCTATCTACCTATCTATCTATCTATCTAACTAATAACTATCTAAGTAATAACTATCTATCCATCTAACTAATATCTAACTAATATCTATCTAACTAATAACTATCCATTTAACTAATATCTATCTAACTAATATCTATCTAACTAATAACTATCTATCCATCTAATTAATATCTATCTAACTAATAACTATCTATCCATCCAACTAATATCTATCTAAATAATAACTATCCAACTAATATCTATCTAAGTAATAACTATCCAATTAATATCTAAATAATAACTATCATCTAACTAATATCTATCTAACTAAAAACTATCTAACTATTAACTATCTAATTAATATTTACTGTATCTAACTAACTAATAACTATCTATCTATCTAATATCGAACTAATATCTATCTATCTATCTATCTATCTATCTATCTATCTATCTATCTATCTATCTATCTATCTATCCAACTAATATCTAATAACTATCCAACTAATATCTATCTAACTAATAACTATCTAACTAATATCTAGCTATCCATCTAACTAATATCTATCTAACTAATAAATATCATATATAGAAACTCCTAGCGACCTCATAGCAATACCCTAGCAACCGTTTTGCAAAATCTATATCTCTGCATCAGAACATCGTAAAGACATGGGGGTTGGTTTATATTGTCAAGTAGCCTTTGGAGTATCATCATTGGTAGCTGCCGAGCCACTCCCTAGCAACCAAACAGTACCCTAGCAACCGTTTTGCAAGATCTATATCTCTGCATCAGAACATCGTAAAGACATGGGGGTTGGTTTATATTGTCAAGCAGCCTTTGGAGTACCATCATTGGTAGCTGCCAAGCCACTCCCTAGCAACCAAACAGAGTACCCTAGCAACCGTTTTGCAAGATCTATATCTCTGCATCAGAACATCGTACAGACATGGGGGTTGGTTTATATTGTCAAGTAGCCTTTGGAGTATCATCATTGGTAGCTGCCAAGCCACTCCCTAGCAACCAAACAGAGTACCCTAGCAACCGTTTTGCAAGATCTATATCTCTGCATCAGAACATCGTACAGACATGGGGGTTGGTTTATATTGTCAAGTAGCCTTTGGAGTATCATCATTGGTAGCTGCCAAGCCACTCCCTAGCAACCAAACAGTACCCTAGCAACCGTTTTGCAAGATCTATATCTCTGCATCAGAACATCGTACAGACATGGGGGTTGGTTTATATTGTCAAGCAGCCTTTGGAGTATCATCATTGGTAGCTGCCGAGCCACTCCCTAGCAACCAAACAGAGTACCCTAGCAACCGTTTTGCAAGATCTATATCTCTGCATCAAAACATCGTAGAGACATGGGGTTTGGTTTATATTGTCAAGCAGTCTTTGGAGTATTATCATTGGTAGCTGCCAAGCCACTCCCTAGCAACCAAGCTGTACCCTAGCAACCGTTTTGCAAGATATATATCTCTGCATCAAAACATTGTAGAGACATGGGGTTTGGTTTATATTGTCAAGCAATCTTTGGAGTATTATCATTGGTAGCTGCCATGCCACTCCCTAGCAACCAAACAGTACCCTAGCAACCGTTTTGTAAGATCTATATCTCTGCATCAGAACATCGTACAGACATGGGGGTTGGTTTATATTGTCAAGCAGCCTTTGGAGTATCATCACTGGTAGCTGCCTAGCCACTCCCTAGCAACCAAACAGAGTACCCTAGCAACCATTTTACAAGATCTATATCTCTGCATAAGAACATCGTAGAGACATGGCGGTTGGCTCTTTTGACTCATCCTAGCAATCTGGACTTCCAACATGCTACACATGCTAGCAGTGAATAGCTACATGCTAATAGTGATTAGCCTAATGTTAAATCTAACTACTAAACTAAAACTTAAACTTTTAAACTGAAAACTCTCAAACTTCACACTTTTAAAACTACTTCAAACTTTCTGGACCGGCTTTTTCAAGCCAACTTAAAGTTTGTCCTCAAACTTTTTTATCTAGTTATTATTATTATTCTTACTTGAATTTCCAAGACTAACTCCTCCTAGAGCTTTAACTCCACAAACTCCAAACTCGGACTAGATCTTCAAACTGTTCTGACTTAGTGTGCTATATCTTTTCTAACTGATCCGACTTACGGTTTTCCTAAAAATGGCAATTTAAACTCGGAAAAATCCCATTGACTTTCATTGACCGACTGTTCAAATGAGCCAAGAGTACGGAAGCCCATTAGACTCAAAACTCAAATAGACTCAATTAAACTGCCATGCTATGTACTGTTTCTAATCCATTGAAACTCATTCAAACTCATCTATCTCTCACTAATATCTATCTCACTAATAACTATCTATCCATCTAACTAATAACTATCTGACTAATATCTATCTAACTTATATCTATCTAACTAATAACTATCTATCCATCTAACTAATATTTATCTAACTCATATCTACCTATCTAACTAATAACTATCTATCCATCCAACTAATATCTATCTAACTAATAACCATCTATCCATCTAACTAATATCTATCTAACTAATAACTATCTATCTAACTATTAACTATCTAACTAATATCTATATAACTAACTAATATCTATCTATCTATCTATCTTTCTATCTATCTATCTATCTATCTATCTATCTATCTATCTATCTATCTATCTATCTATCTATCGATCTATCTATCTATCTATATATAACTAATATCTATCTATCTATCTATCTATCTATCTATCTATCTATCTATCTATCTATCTATCTATCTATCTATCTATCCAACTAATATCTAATAACTATCCAACTAATATCTATCTAACTAATAACTATCTAACTAATATCTATCTATCCATCTAACTAATATCTATCTAACTAATAAATATCATATATAGAAACTCCTAGCAACCTCATAGCAATACCCTAGCAACCAAACAGAGTACCCTAGCAACCGTTTTGCAAGATCTATATCTCTGCATCAAAACATCGTAGAGACATGGGGTTTGGTTTATATTGTCAAGCAGTCTTTGGAGTATTATCATTGGTAGCTGCCAAGCCACTCCCTAGCAACCAAACTGTACCCTAGCAACCGTTTTGCAAGATATATATCTCTGCATCAAAACATCGTAGAGACATGGGGTTTGGTTTATATTGTCAAGCAATCTTTGGAGTATTATCATTGGTAGCTGCCATGCCACTCCCTAGCAACCAAACAGTACCCTAGCAACCGTTTTGTAAGATCTATATCTCTGCATCAGAACATTGTAGAGACATGGCGGTTGGCTCTTTTGACTCATGCTAGCAATCTCTACTTCCAACATGCTACACATGCTAGCAGTGAATAGCTACATTCTAATATCTATTAGCTAAGTGCTAAAGTAGGCTAAGAACATGCTAATAACTCTATAAAACTCCATAGTAACCATCTGTGACAACTATCTATCTATCTATCTATCAAACTAAATCTATCTATCTATCTATCTAAACTAATAAACTTAAACTTTCAAACTTCAAAATGAAAACTTTTAAAACTATTTCAAACTTTATTGACTGTCTTTTTTAAGCCAACTTAAAGTTTGTCTTCAAACTTTTATATCTAGTTATTATTCTTCTTCTTACTTGAATTTCCAAGACTAACTCCTCCTAGAGCTTTAACTCCACATACTCCAAACTCGGACTAGATCTTCAAACTGTTCTGACTTAGTGTGCTATATCTTTTCTAACTGATCCGACTTACGGTTTTCCTAAAAATGGCAATTTAAACTCGGAAAAATCCCATTGACTTTCATTGACCGACTGTTCAAATGAACCAAGAGTACGGAAGCCCATTAGACTCAAAACTCAAATAGACTCAATTAAACTGCCATGCTATGTACTGTTTCTAATCCATTGAAACTCATTCAAACTCATCTATCTCTCACTAATATCTATCTCACTAATAACTATCTATCCATCTAACTAATAACTATCTGACTAATATCTATCTAACTTATATCTATCTAACTAATAACTATCTATCCATCTAATTAATATTTATCTAACTAATATCTATCTATCTAACTAATAACTATCTATCCATCCAACTAATATCTATCTAACTAATAACCATCTATCCATCTAACTAATATCTATCTAACTAATAACTATCTATCTAACTAATAACTATCTATCTAACTATTAACTATCTAACTAATATCTATCTATCTAACTAATATCTATCTATCTATCTATCTATCTATCTATCTATCTATCTATCTATCTATCTATCTATCTAACTAATAACTATCTATCGATCCAACTAATATCTATCTAAATAATAACTATCCAACTAATATCTATCTAAATAATAACTATCCAAATAATATCTATCTAAATAATAACTATCATCTAACTAATATCTAACTAAAAACTATCTAACTATTAACTATCTAATTAATATCTACTGTATCTAACTAACTAATAACTATCTATCTATCTAATATCGAACTAATAACTATCTATCTATCTATCTATCTATCTATCTATCTATCTATCTATCTATCTATCTATCTATCTATCCAACTAATATCTATCTAACTAATAACTATCTAACTAATATCTATCTAACTAATAAATATCATATATAGAAACTCCTAGCAACCTCATAGCAATACCCTAGCAACCAAACAGAGTACCCTAGCAACCGTTTTGCAAAATCTATATCTCTGCATCAGAACATCGTACAGACATGGGGGTTGGTTTATATTGTCATGCAGCCTTTGGAGTACCATCATTGGTAGCTGCCAAGCCACTCCCTAGCAACCAAACAGAGTACCCTAGCAACCGTTTTGCAAGATCTATATCTCTGCATCAGAACATCGTACAGACATGGGGGTTGGTTTATATTGTCAAGTAGCCTTTGGAGTATCATCATTGGTAGCTGCCAAGCCACTCCCTAGCAACCAAACAGTACCCTAGCAACCGTTTTGCAAGATCTATATCTCTGCATCAGAATATCGTAAAGACATGGGGGTTGGTTTATATTGTCAAGCAGCCTTTGGAGTATCATCATTTGTAGCTGCCAAGCCACTCCCTAGCAACCAAACAGTACCCTAGCAACCGTTTTGCAAGATCTATATCTCTGCATCAGAACATCGTACAGACATGGGGGTTGGTTTATATTGTCAAGTAGCCTTTGGAGTATCATCATTGGTAGCTGCCGAGCCACTCCCTAGCAACCAAACAGTACCCTAGCAACCGTTTTGCAAGATCTATATCTTTGCATCAGAACATCGTAAAGACATGGGGGTTGGTTTATATTGTCAAGCAGCCTTTGGAGTATCATCATTGGTAGCTGCCGAGCCACTCCCTAGCAACCAAACAGAGTACCCTAGCAACCATTTTGCAAGATATATATCTCTGCATCAAAACATCGTAGAGACATGGGGTTTGGTTTATATTGTCAAGCAATCTTTGGAGTATTATCATTGGTAGCTGCCATGCCACTCCCTAGCAACCAAACAGTACCCTAGCAACCGTTTTGTAAGATCTATATCTCTGCATCAGAACATTGTAGAGACATGGTGGTTGGCTCTTTTGACTCATGCTAGCAATCTCTACATCCAACATGCTACACATGCTAGCAGTGAATAGCTACATGCTAATATCTATTAGCTAAGTGCTAAAGTAGGCTAAGAACATGCTAATAACTCTATAAAACTCCATAGTAACCATCTGTGACAACTATCTATCTATCTATCTATCTATCTATCAAACTAAATCTATCTATCTATCTAAACTACTAAACTTAAACTTTCAAACTTCAAACTTTCAAACTTCAAACTTTCAAACTTCAAACTTTCAAACTTTCAAACTGAAAACTTTTAAAACTATTTCAAACTTTGTGGAGTGGCTTTTTCAAGCCAACTTAAAGTTTGTCTTCAAACTTTTTTATCTAGTTATTATTTTTCGAAGACACTAAACTGTTTCTGTAAAGTAAATATTCAACATAAGTGTGTCAATTACATGTTAGAGATCGTACTGACGTACTGACGACGTTGTGAGATGGTAATCTGAAGGTAATGAAATTACTGGCATGCGACGTCGTAGTTACGTTGTCAGTTAGTAAGTCATGACATTACCAAAAAGTACGAATACATTACGTAACTGTTACGTCGTGTGTTCGCTGGGCTCTTGATCATCTGGAATCTGAGGTCCGCACTCTGAGAGAGGAAAACAAAACACTGAAAGCAAGTGTACAAGAGTGCAGACGTTACGGTTGGAGATGCACTGCACGGTGTCGCGGAAAAAGACAACGAAGATGTCCGAAATGTGGTTCTCAACGTCTTGGAGAAAATTGCTCCTGGAGTCGGAGACGGGCTCCAGGACAGTGTTGACGTCGTTCATCGTCTGTGTCCGAAGAAGGCGGATGGAAAGGCCAGATCGATCATAATTCTTTTCTCACAGCGCCGCATACGTGACATTATTTGGGGTGCCGCAAAAGGCTGCAAGTTTCTAATTGACAATAAACTGCGACTCTCTGAACCTCTGTCTCCTGACGATAGAGCAGCGCGAGACAAGCTGTGGCCTCTCGTGAAGAAAGCAAGGGAGGAGGGCAAAAAAGCTACCTTTCGTAATTCCTTTGCTCTGATTGATGGTAAACAATTCTTCTATTCGGATGTTATGTAAACTAAGCTGCTGCTTGCACTTAACTTCTCTCGTGCAAAAGATGTAAATTGACGAATAATATAATTGAAAAAGAAAAAAAATATATATATATATATATATATATATTAATCTGCACAATCTGCACATTTTTTTTTCTATAATTGACAATTACTATTATTCCTTTTATTTGCTTATCACCTCAATAATGATGTGCTTATGGGTTATCATCCACCTCTCCCTTTTCATTTAGATTAAGTCTAGAGAAGGTAATCTTTTGTTGATTTCTATTCAGTTTGTTCGGAGTTCTTGTTATGCAGTATGTTTAAATCCTTGTCGGTTGTTTCTTTAAATGTTCGAGGTTTGCGTGACAATTTGAAAAGAAAAGCGATTTTTTTTGTTCTGTAAAAGAAGTTTAGCTGATATTGTTTTTCTTCAAGAAGTCCATTCAGAGGAATCCGATGTTAAATTTTGGAGGACGCAATGGGGGAATTCAATCTTTTTTAGCCATGGTAGTAGGCAATCGGCTGGAACTGACATTATGTTGCATAGGTTTAGGGGGAACGATTTGAAAAGTTGTGCTCTGATGAAGGCAGATGGGTCTGTTCTGTAGTTAAACAAGAAAACGCCACCTTTATAGCTTGCTGCGTATACGGACACAACTCTCATTCATCCAATAAAGCTCCGGACCCCACGTGACCACCAGTGTTCGGGCCACCATTTTGGCAGTAAAATGGCCTGCGCCACCGCCGAAGCTTTCAAGCCATCGGAGTACTCATCTCATTTTAATTCGCATGACATTGAGCTTTATATAAAAAAATTAAATAGGTTAAATATTACCGACCCATACAATGCCCCCGGGGTGCTTTTCACAAGTATATCCGCTGAAGAAGACGTCCCAGATCTGCAGTATCCGGATATATATAATTACCTGATAAACTTCCCATCTTCCTACTAGGGTGACTCTCTAAAAGCCTACAAAAGCCTGGAGGGTTACAAATGGACTCAGTCTGGCTTTGTAACGAACATCCAGATGTGGAATCTTATAGCAAAAAAATGCTGCATCATCACTGGAAGGGTAAGTGTCCGAGTTTAATAGGTAGTAGACGTAACGTTAGCATGGCTAGTTGTTTGTTTATGTTAGATTGGCTAGCTACCGCGGTGCGTCTCGCTATCTGTTGCTAGTTTGTATCTTTAATGTACTCAACCAAGTCAGCTGACATTTTTAATTTCATGTAACGTTATAGGTTAATCATTCCCAAAGGCTTAATGACCCTCAGTTAAAGCCATGGATGGTGGTGAGGAATGATGGGGTTGTCTTGGGAGCCCACTGCAATTGCACAGCTGGACTTGGTAAGAGCTGCTCCCATGTGTCAGCTGTGTTGTTCAGCATATGGCAGCATAACAATGGAAGAAAAGAAGAGATAGCTGTAACATCTAAGAAGTGCAAGTGGGCCACCCCAAGTGAGGACTCTTTAAAGAAAGTGGAGTATCAGCAGGCCAATGACATAATTTTTAACAACACTCAGCAATATAAAAAAGGAAAATCTTCAAAAGGTCATTCTGCCTCCCCCAGCTTTCCCACCTCTGACTGCTGCTGAGCAAGCCCAACTCTACAACAACCTCTCCCAATGCCGCACACAAGAGGAGCAGATCATCAAACCAGTAGTCCTGTCTATTGTCAAAGAGTATGCAGCATCCTATGTGCCAAAGGCTGTCATGCTGGATGTACCACAAACCCTCACCAACCTGTATAACAAGCAGTTAAGAGACCTCAACCTGGCAGAGTTATAAGATCGAGCAGAAGCACTATTTGAAGACATAACTGTGACCAAAGAACAGGTACAGAAAATGTTATCTATCATTGCTGGAATGTGTGTGTGTCCGTCAGAGAGAGAGAGGCATGTGCACGATCAAACAGTGGAAACAAAAACATACTCTGTGATTTTGTTCATACAGGACATTATTCAAACTGCAAAGTGTTTAGCCTACTTATATTTGTGTAAAACACAACACTGTGCTTTTGTCAAACTGTTACCACTGTCAACCGACCAAAATCACAGACATGCGCGCACACAAACAAACACGCAAACGCACACACACACACACACACTCTCTCTCACACACAAACACACACACACATTCTCTCTCACACACACACACACGCACACACACACATGTTTGTTTTTGTGAATTGTGGGGACTTTCCATAGACTTCAATGCATTTTACACTGAACAAACTGTACATTCTATCCCCCTACCCTGCCCCTACCCCTAAACCTAACCCTCACAGGAAACTGTGCAAACTTTTACTTTTTCACAAAAACTCATTCTATATGATTTATAAACCCATTTACATTGTGGGGACCGCTGGCTGGTCCCCACGATGTAGGTGAACTCAGGTTTATATTACATCATGGGGACATTTGGTCCCCACAATGTAATATAAACAAAAGCACATTCTCACACACACACACACACACACATTCTCTCTCTCACACACAGACAGAGTTCAAAAGCAAATATTATCTCATCTTTTGGACATTCATCATATTGCACTGGTTTTCATTTCTTGTAATAAAACAGAGCACTAATCTGTTTAGTTACACATTCTACATTGATTAAAAAAGAAAAAAACAAATGTGTTTTTAATGGTAGTATTATTTTATACAGAAATAAATGATTTATGATTCAAATGTTATGTTAATTACAATTTTAAGGAAACAAATATATTGATCTGAAAACATAGCACAGAATTTAAAATTAATTTGCTAACTTAAAATGTTATGTGTAACAGTTTGGATTGTCATGTTTTCAGAGTGATATTGTAGAGGAGGAGACCTGAGCCCAGTCCAAGTCCAAAATCTGGTTTGAGCAAAGGAGTGGTAGGGTAACAGGATCTACCTTCAGAGCAGCCACAAAGACAGACATCAGAAAGCCTGCAGTGTCTCTGATAAGACAAATATGCTACCCAAAGTCCCATAGTTTCACCAGTGAGGCTACCAGGTATTCATGAGCATAGAAGAGTTAGGGTAAAATGGGGCATGCAGTGTGTAACTGCTCCTGTGTATAAAATTGTCATTTCCAGATGGTGTACAATCAAGTGAATGTTATGTATGTAAAAGAACAGGGAGGGTAAATCCAGGAAGTACTATTCTAAAAAAGCAGGATTGTAAAACCAAGTAGTATCAATTTGAAAGAGCAGGGAGGTACCAATGTGGGGTGACATTACTATTGTCCAAAACTGGTGTTTGGTGTTTTAAGCCCCCAACGGCGCCTTCCAGGCAGCGAGGTGATGGGTAGGTTTAAGGTTGGTTAGCTGCCTCTAAGGAGTCATTGGGGGCTTAAAACACCATCGAGCTCCAAAACTAATGTTATTGTTGTTTCTTCAGATGGGGATGTCAGCACGAGGAATTGGCAAAAAAATACTATGAAATGCAGCATCGCCTCTCACACACGGATGTCATGGTAGGAACAGCTGGATTCAGGATTTCACCACTGCACCCATTTATTGGGGCCTCACCTGATGGCTTTGTTTCCTGCAGCTGCTGTGGTTCTGGTGTCATAGAAATTAAGTGCCCATTTTCTGTAAAGGACCTTTCTGTTAATGAGGAAGCAAATTCTATTGCACACTTTTGCCTTGAAAAAGATGCGCAAGGAAAAATTTGACTGAAGCGGGACCATGCATACTACTATCAAGTGCAGATGCAGCTATTTGTTACTGACAAACAATATTGCGATTTCATTCTGTGGACTGAAAGAGAAGGTACTTCACCTTTTGTTGAACGTATCACACCTGATGTGGCATTCTTTGCCAAAGAATTGGAATGTGCTTGTGACTTCTTTAAAAAAATGTATCATCCCAGAGCTGCTAGCCAAATATTTTTCTGCACCAAAACCAGCAGCATTTGCTGATCATAGTCAACAACAGTGGTGCTACTGCCGTGAGCCAGAAGCAGGGAACATGTTGGTCTGTGCATCAGGTTTTTGTTCAGTTAAAAAATTTCACCAAACCTGCCTTCACATGAAAAGGGTCCCAAAACAGTGGATATGTCCCAGCTGCCAAAAAGTAATCAATGCCCAAAAAAGAAAAAAACCTTAGTGAGGAGACTGTGAAATGAGTTAATAGTAGCTGATACTGTACTCTTATTTATGAATAAACAGTTGTTAAACCAATGTTGTTCTCTTCCCCATCATTAGAATTAAGTATCTGTAGCAATCAAGGATATGAAACATGGGTAGGTCATTCATATCAAACACACCAGAACAAATATCTGCTTGAGTGGAACTCAGTTAGAATGGGTGGATGTGCAGCTTGATCTGTAAACAGAATGTGATCGCATCAGAATAGCGAGTGATCAAAAGTAATGTCACAACAAGGAAGTGAGAGTCAAAAAGGTTTATTTCCTGGTTGAGCACATCTGTAGCCAGTCACATCAGTTCAATTTACTATACATCTCATCACTGGAAGGGCACCACAGATTCAGACACATTTGTAAGTGCGCAACATATGCTCACAATCTTGTCAAGGTAGGTAACATCATTTTCTCTGTCTATGTCTGTGAAACTTATGGGGACAGTGCTTTGCAAGACTGTGTACTTTTGATGGAGAACTCCTATTACTCTTTCTATATGTATCCTAAGAGAGGCTTGACATCTGGTGTTCTCCAAGTCAACAGGATCTAACTGCTTCTTTCCACGAGTAAATGCTGGAATCTTTAATTCAGCTTGGCATCTCTGAATGGACTCTTTAACCAGGAAACCTCTGTCTGCTAAAACTACATCCCCTGGGAGCAAATGAGATAAAAAGTTACTTTGTTCTGTGATGAACTTATCACTTGTGCGACCTCCCCATCCAGTGGAAATGAAACAAATGGAACCTTGAGGGCAAATTGCAATTAAATATTTCATTGTGTGGTGTGATTTATATGTAGCCTGACGTGGTCATACTCAATTCTAGTCAGAATATGAGTCTGATACTGCTCCATTGGGCTTTGATTATTGGGGGCATATTTCAACCGATCCAGGAAAGACCTCAATTGGATAGACCTACAACCAATCAGAGCTACAGAGTAAGTGACGTATGTTGAGCGACGCATAGTTGTCAACAGAACTCTTCTTAGCGACCATCGGGGCCAGCTGATAAATCAAACTTTTGCCGAATCCTGTAGGAAGGACGGCAAAGACATCTTTCCCATCGACAAATGCCTTGATCGCGGTCCTCTGTTCCTCTTTTAAAATTAATGCGCTGTCGATATCTTCTATAACGGACGCGATGGCGGAATCTACACATCTCAGTTCTTCAACAGCCATCATTGTTGTAAACTAATAGACCTTTTGCAAAGACTCGTCCCCCTTAGTTACTGTTGCTTTGTCCAACAAGCCGTGGCGCTGTCACGCCACACAGAGTGGAAAATACATTGCGGAGCAAAGAAGAAACTGACAACACATCGACAGACGAGACAGAGCAGGTTACTTATGATATTAAACAAAGTCCCAGCTTTCAAACTGTGTAGTTATTAAAAAATTCAAACAATAAAAACCATTTTGTGGCTCTTTAATGTGTTGTGACCATGATCGTGACAGATTGCTGTAGCGCCTCAGCTCAAGAGGCTCGTTAACCGATCATCTCTTCCTACTAGGCCATTTATAGCATCAAATAAACATGAATGAACATGAGAATGAATGTTGTTTCAAACGCGGAAAGACGTCAATATGCACAATTTTTCAAGTTTAACTCCACCGATGTTAATCTTCTAACTCCTGACTGCTTTGTTGGACAAAATGGCGGATGCGGCGTTCTGATTGGTTAGATCGCTTGTCAATCAAACTCCCCAAGCGCTCTTTGATTACGTGGGTGGTTACGTAATCGCAGATAGCCTGTCCATCATCGATTAAAGCCCGCCCTGGCAATTTGATTGGCTCGGCCTTCTGGGAGCCGAGCATAATTACTCCACAATGGATCGAGTCCAGACCGAACTTCCGTCCAAAAAATGTTGTGGGCGGGGTTCGGGCTGGCACCCAGGCTAATTTATATGATGAGTAACACTGAGCACTGGCTAGCAATCTACTGGGTTTCTCTAGAAATATTTCAAAATCTATAATGCAAACTGTCTTTTCAAAGCTACTGTTTCGAAATGCATATGGAAGAGATTTTCTTAAATATTCTCTGTCAGGCCACAACACTAGACTTGGCACCAGTCTACAATGCATCATACTAATACAGTGTTTGAAGAGCTTTGAAACAGTGGTTGAGTCAATGCCAAAATAAAAAGCCAAAAATTCAAAGGACAAGTTCATTCTAAGCTTCATTAAAGTTAACATGTACTGCTGAAAACATGTTAAACAAGATTTAAGTTTGAGAAAAGGAGCCACAATATGAAAAATTGTCATGAGAATTGAATATGTTGATAAACCAGTGAGAGTATTAACCCTTTTATCATCATTATGCAAGCTCATTTCATTCAGTGTAGTCCTATTCATTTTTTCCTTCAACAACATATTTTCAGTCCTCAGAGCTTGGCATTCTTGCTCAAGAGATTGGAAGTGTTTACCACAGGTTTCAGTGCTGCATGGTGGAGTTGCTGGATCATCCTCATGGAGAACAGGCTGGACATCATTTCCAGGTTCTTCAGGGGTAGATTCCTTCAAAGGCTCTGTGGTGGGAGTTTGGTCTGCAGGAGGATCCTTGTTGCTGTCTTGGGGACAATCGGTTGATGCTCTGGTGAAAACACATAAGTAGTAGATTAAGAGTAAATGTATACACAATTGATGACAGTGTAATTTTTTTGTCAATCACTCAGTTTTCTGCAGTATATACTAGCTTTCATTAGTAAGTAAGTAAATTTTATTTGTATAGTACATTTACATCATAATATTTATTATCTATAGCCTACTAGATAAATATTGACAATGACAGTGACAATCACATGCATAGTCAGTTTTTGCCAAATGCAAGTCGGTAGAGGGGTGTGATGATTTCAAACCAATCACAGATGTTATGGTTTTTAGCTCATTGGGTGTTATTAAACTTACAATGAATTGCGCGAAAACCTTTTGGTTTATAATTTTAAAGTCCATGGAAGTGGGGTTGAACAGGTTAAGAATCTTTGATATATTCACCTGGGAGGGATGGCTTTCGCAGATAGCTTTGTCTGCTCTATCTTCTGTAGCTTTGCTTTCTGTCGTCTGTTGAAAAGCTCCAGTCTCATTTTTCTTTTCCTCTTCTCTGGAGATGGAACGTAGTTGAAAATAGATGGAACAAAGTCCGGACTCAAGGGATTATCACTCTTTCTCCCTACAAAATAAATAGAAACATTTCAGTATCGAACTGGGTTTTGTTTACTACGTTAGCACTTGCTAGCTTACATGACATTGTTAGCCCCACAAATTGCTTGCTATAATTCAACTAACGTTAGCTTGTATTAAACTGATCAGAAACCACAATTATAGCCTATCAAATAATGAAGATACTTATGTTTGGTAACTTACCTGATATGAAGTGATCGCTGCACAAGCGGAATCCAACGGCTGGGGGGTCCCATCTTTCAGTCTTGTTTTGCTTGCTTCTGGCTCTTTTAATGGCGCTGATCCACTTAGCTCGCCTCTCCGCATCTTTAGGAATGCGGTAAAACAACGTACCTTTCTTTTTCCCTCGTTTATTTGTGCAACCTGGTGCACAACAGTTATCGACCATGTTTAGCCGCCTTCACCACAACAGTCTGCCAATCTGCCGAATGCTGCCAAAATGGCGGTGCGCACGGTCTATATTTCTATATTTGACAGGGAGATTAAAATTGCACAGCTAGCCGATGACACCACACTATTTTTGAAAGACAAACGACAGTTACCTAATGCCCTGGAACTGGTGGAACAATTTTCATGCGCCTCTGGTCTAAAGCTCAATATCTCGAAATGTGAGATTTTTTCAATTCATCATATAGATGATACATTTTTAGAAGGTATCCCAGTTAAAAATAGTGTAAAATATTTAGGCATTCATATCACTAAAAGCCCAGTTACCAGACATCATTTAAATTTTTCTGATAAAATGATAAAAACTAAAAATATCTTTAACATCTGGCTTCAGAGAGATCTTTCATTATGGTAGAATTCTTTTATCTAAGGTGGAAGGGCTCTCTCGCTTTGTATACTCTGCTCTCTCTCTGTTTATTAATGATAAAACAATAAGGGAAATTAACAAAATATTTTTGGATTTCATTTGGAAAAATAGACCCCACAAATTAAAAAAAGAAGTACTTTCTAATGCTAGAAGTGAAGGTGGCCTTGACTTTCTGGACTTTGCAGATACTGTAAACACCCTTAAAGTAAACTGGCTGAAAAGATGCCTTGTGATCCCAGTGTCATTATGGTTTTTCATTCCGAATAATATTTTCAACAAACTTGGTGGTCTGTCTTTCCTATTGAAGTGTAACTTTTTGCCTGCCAAGTTACCCATTTCCTTATCTAACTTTCATCAACAATGCCTTCTTTCATGGAAATTGTGTTTTGTCCATAACTTTTCCCCGCACAAAGTTCTCCTTTGGAATAATATTGATATAACTATTAGAAATAAGTCTCTCTTCTTTCCTAGGTGGTATAACAATAACTTTAATTGCATTCTATCTGTCTTTGACGATTCTGGTAATATTCTAACTTATGTGCAATTTATGAATCTTCATAACTTTCCAGTCCCATTTAAAGAATATAACACCTTGGTAAAAGCTATCCCAGCAGGCTTAACCCAATTAATTAAAAGTCACCTTAAATTCAGTAAAAGCAACAGTGTTTCTCCAGCTTTACGCTTGGACGGCATTGATCTTTTAGATCGTAAATGCAACAACAGACATATTCGTACAATCTTTCAGATGAAGAGAAAGGTTACTCCAAGGGGCAAATTCTATTGGGATTCTCTGGTAACAAGTGTAAATTGGAGAAAGGCCTGGCTTTTGCCAAGCAAATTTTGTATATCGAACAAAGTTAAAGAAATTCATTATAAAATCCTTCATAAATTCTATCCTGTTAACTCATCTATCTCTAAATATTCTGATATTGATGAAACTTGCTCCTTCTGTGGTTTTGTCAAAGAAACAGTTGGCCATTTATTTTATGATTGTAATTTAACCACTATATTTTGGGCTAATTTAAGTTCCTATATTTTTACCCATACAAATGTAACCCATACCTTCACCCTTAAAGAAATAATTTTTTACTATGAAAACCCAAAGCTGCTATCCTTTGAATATGTTGTTAATTTTTTTATCTTGTATGCAAAATTCTTCATTCACAAACAAAAATGGCTTAAATCTCACCTAAGCGTTCCTCTTTTTCTTGCTGAATTTAACTCCTTTATTTTATCCCTCAGACTTATAAATAACAAAAAAAGTGCAAAATTTCTGATGCATTATGATGATTTATTTAAAGATGTGTTTTAACCTAATTATTGTGCTTTTCTTTTCTTTTCTTTATTATCTCATATTGATGTATGCAAACTCAGGATATTTGTTTTCTGTTCTTTTAATGTATAATTATTCATTGTAACAGACGCAACCACGCTTTGTTTCCCTGATCCTGTATGTATGTTCGAATTTTGGACTGTTGCTGCGATACGTCAATGAGTCCGCCATATTGTGCGGGGCAAGACTGCGCTCTTCACAAACACAAGTAAACGGACGAGCTGTGGTTTTTTCTGGATAAAAACAAAAGTAACGTTTATATTTATCAACCAATTTCAGTGGTTTATAATGTACATGGTGTACAAAATACTATATACTCTATATAGTTAGACATATAAAATATTTATTTTAATAAGAATGTCAAAGTTCAGGCTTGTCATGTATTTGACTGCTTTATTATTGCATAAGAATTGTAAAGACGCCCATACTGGGATATAATTTAATTTTCACATTAAATGAAATACAGTTTTCTTATTGTGAAAAGGGGATTTTCTGTCTTAAACGCAATTTTAGCTTTTCTTGAACTTAGAATTGACCACCATTGATAAAATTAAACAAATCATCAAATACAAATCACACAGGCTGCTTTCTGTATTTTTACAGCACTAAAATGATACTGATATATATTACAGATAGTTACCAAGCGGCAACCTCCCCCAGTTTCTCGTGAAGCCAATACGGAAGTAACTTAAACTGCGATTCATCGACTGGCCGCTAGGGACAGGCTGCAAAAGGGAGCAGAATCTCATTGACCATCATGTTAAAACAGCCAAGTATAGAGCAGAAAAAAACATGTTTACACTCTGGTTCACATTGTGTTTTGGTCTATACTGCTAATTTTGCCCTTCATGACAACTCTGAGGGGGGTGAATTTTTTTGTAACTCATCCGTTTAAATTATATTATTACTGATTCTTGAGAAGTGGGACAAAACAGGATGCAATATTGAAAAAAATAAACCTTATACTCAGGCAAATTAAACTACATTTATGTATCTTACATGTAATAAGCTACTGAGCAATGCTTTGATACAACCTCCCAACTTTACTCTTTTTAATCAAAATGTGCTTTTTACCTTGCCATCACTTATATTGTGTCAACACCGTCAGACAACAAAAACACAAATTAATTTTCACTCACATTATGCAAGACCTATAAAAAGTATAGTAAACACTCATTTTTACCAAGGCTGACAGAGGCCACAAAAAAACTTTCAATATGTGTATATATATTTATTATAAAGATTTTCATTTGTGTTTCTTTAAATTGGACTGTGAAATATAACTTTAACTTTAACAAAAATCAAGATGATTTTAACATTTCAAAACCCATTCTCATGTTAGCAGACAGATTACATTTTTACCTATGACCAACAATTCCTAAACAAATATAAAATATCATAATGATATATCAAAATATTCATCTGACGGAGTTGACACATCTGACGGTGTTGACGAAAACCTGACTTGTAGTCATGTTAACTATCAAATACTTGAATCAATCAATTACTCTATTAAAACAAACACAACAAACAGTGAGTATGTTAACAACACAAAAATAATGACTTTATTCAACAATATCTGTAGAACCTGGAAGCGCTGAACATATAAACAGCATAGAAGAATGACACAGAAGCGAGGATACTGTTGAATAAAAACGTTATTTTTGTTTAGATTTTGGGCACAAAAAGTATTCTCGTCTCTTCATAATATTGAGGTTGAACCACAGCACTTAAGTTGAACCACTTGAGTTTTAACAATGTCTTTAGTACCTTTCTGGACCTTGAAAGTGGTGATTATATTGCTGTCTATGGACAAGTCATAAACCTCTTGGATTTCATCAAAAATATCTTAATTTGTGGTCTGAAGGTCTTATGTGGAACGACATGAGGGCAAGTAAAGGATTAAAAGATTAGTTCACTTTAAAATGACAATTAGCCCAAGCTTTACTCACCCTCAAGCCATCCTAGGTGTTTATGACTTTCTGCTTTCTGACGAATACAACTGGAGAAATATTAATAATCACCCTGATGCTCCTAAGCTTTATAATGGGAGTGCACAGAAACCACCTGTTTGAAACTCAAAAGTGCATCCATCCATCATAAACATACTCCACACAGCTCTGGGGGATTAATAAAGTCCTTCTGAAGCGAAACGATGTGTTAAAAAAATATCCATATTTAACTAAGGAAGAAGCATTTTTAACTGTTAGAGTTTTACACTTTCTTCCTAAGTTGAATATGGAAGGCGGTCTGGCGGAAGCTAGATATTTTACTTCATAATGTGTTGAATATGAATATTTTTTTTTTACACAAATGCATCGCTTCAAGTCAGATGGACTTTATTAACCCCCCGGAGCTGTGTGGAGTACATTTATGATGGATGGATGCACTTTTTTGAGTTTTAAACAGGTGGTTTCTGTGCACTGCCATTATAAAGCTTATCGGAGCAGCAGGGTAATAATTAAATTAAGCCTAACTCTGCTAGAAGTGATGACTAATCCACAAAAGCAATATACGCTGTCAGGTCATATAGTTAGTATTAGTACAATATTAGAAAAACTATACACTATTTTATATTTAAGATAATTAAAAATGACTTGAAAACCACAAAAATATGATGACTTCATGTTGAATGTCAACTCCGTCATTGGCCTGTCACCACCGTCACACAATATTGCTCTGACATGAAATATTATCAAGTATTGCTTTTTATAAAACAAGCTTTTTCATCATTAAAAAACATTTTTATCCATTTTATTGCATACAAATTTTTGAACCCTTCTCTGTGGACACACTGTTTTAGATGTAGTGAGAAGACAATAAGTGTTATACATTTGATATAATAATGATAAAATTAAATTGAAGGGGATAATTGTGATAAATACTTTCTATTATTAATCCCTCATAACATTTAAAATAGAAAATATTTTTATTTTTAAACCTAATAGCAGTTACAATTGCTGGACATGTTTTGTCCCATCTCTCAAGAATCAGTGATATGCTTTAAAGTTCTGCATAATTAAGGGCGTGGTCACTTGAGTGACAGGTATGCCGCTGCTGTTTGTGAGCCGTCATGTTACCTCAGCAGCTAATTCCAGCCGCTGAATTTGGCATCTCAGTCGTATTTGTGCTTTTTTCTGGATTATTTTATACAATATATGGCTTGCTGCATACTCGAGACAGATGTCAGTCTGTGTACATGTGCTCACATGCGGAACACACGTTGTTGGATCGTCGTGGCATTGGCTTAAAGTTTTGTTCCTGAGATTTACTACAATGACAATACCAGGAGGATATACAACTCCGACAGCACTGCTTGGATACTAGACTAAAACTGCTGCACTATTTTGAAAAATTATACTTTGGACACGTGCTCATTAGTTTGAGAGAACATTTGAAAGTTATACAGATATCTGGTACGCTACCTACCCTGCCAACACACCCATGTGGGGCCCATAAGGGTTGGATATGGGCTGGTGAGTGGGCCCCATCTGGGCTGCCCAGATGGGGCCCAGTTAGTTTTGTCCGGGGGTTCCATGGTGGCCCCATGTGGGCAAGCCCAGATGGGCTGAAGTTGGGCTTCACATGGGCCCTAGCTAAAACCCACACGGGCAACCCAGGTTTCTCCCATCTGGGGCCCACACTTACCTGGGCCCCATGTGGGCTGCACATGGGCCCCTGCTATTCTACCCATAAGGGTAATAACCATTATTATGGGCTAACAAATTCATCTTATTTTACAGTCAGCCCATACAGTTTTGTAACCCATGTTCATATTTTTTTTACACAGCTAATTTTACTGGGTCTGGTGGACCCACCATATTATTAGGCTTTTAAATCAATACAGCCATAACAATTCATGTAAAAAATACTTGACAGATGTTTACTTTAGCCATTTACCCCTGTGAGATCGCATTTATGATTGTTTGTTTTTTGTGAGAAACCAAGGAAATTCAATAAAAAAATAAAAAAAACATAGAAAAGATTATATCATTATTAGAGATTATTTCTTAGAACTTAATCAGAATAGGTGAAAATGCTTGAAATATAACAATTTTGTAACTTTGTGTGGGAATAGCAGGTGCAGAAAGACAACACTCCTGCACACAGACGGCCAATGAGTTTGTGTTAGAAAAAAATAATAAATAGCATATTTTTTCTTTTAGCAACCTTTAAAACGGGTCCTTAAGACCCAAACATCTTGGGTTAAATGAGCTACAATAATAACAAGACCAGTAATACAATTAATTACCTTTTTATTTAAGTAAAATTAACAAAAACATTAAGAAAACTCTCATTAAGAAAACTTTTGCTCAGTGTTCCCTCACTGTTAGAGACAGGATTAGCTACTTTCCACCTCAAATGAACCCGAAGCCTGAAGTCCTTGAGGGGTTGCCTGTCGGGCCTGTCTATTACCCCCAGTCCCTAGCACCAATGAGCCACTTGGAGACTGCCTTCTCTACATCTTTACAGATGATTTGGCTGGTCATGGTGCTTTTCTTTAAGCCTCCTGCAAGAAACAAATATAACAGTCACTTACTTTATATGTGCCACCACAACTCTCAGCCAGGACTGTAAAGACAACTATGGCTACGTTCACACTGAAGGGCTTAATGCTCAATTCCGATTTTTTGAAAAAATTTGATTTTTTTGCAAGGCCGTTCACATTTTCAATTAAATGCGACTTTTTGTTATCTCCTGTGTGAACGTGAAATGACCCAAAAGTGACCCGCATGCGCAGAAGAGTACGCAACGGTCAACGACGTCACTCGTTGTTTGTGGAAGTAGACGGCCACCTTGTTTGTTCCAGGCTTTAACCCTCCTTTATTTGGCTCGGAGGCTTTTTATTTGTCGCTGGCATTGGAGCCAGGATCGTCTGTAACCACGCTCGGCCATTTTGCTGGAAATGTTTTCGTAAACCGCCCGGTTCCGATAAGAGCCCTCGAGTTTGGCCTGAATAGAGCTGTCACCCCAAATATTAATTAAATCTGTGACCTCGCTTCCCTTCCATTGACTGGTCTCAGCAGCATCGTCCGCCATGGTTGTTGTTTATCTTCTCGTTCCCGCCTACTTCAACGCACAATTATGACATTTGTAGCATATCAATGACGTACGGGTCGGATACATGTGGTCTGGCCGTTCAGACGGAGGTCGCATTTCAAAAGATTGGATACGTATCGGATTCAGGACCACATACCCAAGTGGCCTGGGTCACATTTGAAAAGATCGGATCTGTGTCGTTCAGACTGTCATGAAAAGATCAGATACAGGTCGCATAGGGGCAAAAAAATCGGAATTGGGTCGTTTCAGCCTGCAGTGTGAACGTAGCCTATGTAAAGAAAAGTGCTATATAAATCAATAAGATTATTATTAGAACTACACACATACTCTTAAACACACAAGTTAGGCAACTTACTTGCAACTCCATACACAGTGGCTACGTTTACATGCACCAATTTTCACCAATCCGAATGAATTGAATCTGATTGCAGATCTGTTTACATGTACTCTAAACATTGTAATCTGATTCAACTATCCATTTATATGTGTTTTATATACATTATGATTAAAACGTTTGCGCACGCACTGACGTGACGTCATATCAGTCACACATGCGGTAACCCAGGTTGCGTCAACAGACGATTATCATGTATCGACGATAGCGGGAGATATTGTCAACAGCTTCAAATCTTGGCAATATTAAGAGGATTTAGTATTTCCAATTAATGTAGGCGTGTTACATTCTTCTAGTCTTATTAGAACTATTAGGTTCAGCTTCTTTTATTATTAAATTAATATTATATGTGCTGTGAGGATAATAAAAGATTAGGCTTTTAGCTATCTTTAAAAATGATTTAATTTTTTTTTTAGGTCTATTATTACAATGAATTATAGCCTATAATTAAAATTATTTAGAGTGTAGGCTATAATACTATTTCCTAACACTGCAGTCATCAATGAAAATTAAGTGCAGCGTTACTTCAAGCACCGACTAAAAAAAAAAAAACTGTTTAACACAAAATAATAATAGACAAATAAACTGGCGAATAAACAAAGAAGTTACCCAGAACTCAATGTGGCGTGACGTCAGATTCGTATTCTCTATTATTCTCACTTGTTCCACTTGCCTATATGTACAGCCACCAGATAAATAATGGAATAAATTATTTTTTTATATACCGTTACCAGCATATTATATTGAAATTCATCTCTGAGAGAATATGCTCCGTTAATGCAGCGTCAGACAGCTCCGTCACTTTTTACTTTCACTTTCTGTGACTTTTTCACCAGCAATAACTCTTGCGCAAAGTTTGCACGTTACTTCTTTTATGATATCCATTGGCTCCCCTTCTTGTTTTTAAACGGAAATATTTCCAATATTATGATGAAGGGATACAACTACGTCACTGCCTGTTGGCATCTTTTCAACTCAAAACGTGAACGTGACTTTGTGCACTGCGTAATGTGTGTCAACATTGCACTGCGCATGTGCCCCAGATCTTCTGAGAACGAATGAGATAGTAGTCGGATTCAAGCGTTTACATGGTCATTTTTTGCTGTTGGATTGGATTAGAAAAGGAATAAACCACCCCTTTCAATCCGATCTAAATTTCATTCGGATCAAGCTCAGTCGGATCGATTAAGGTGTTTACATGAACGTCTTTCAATTTGATTGAGCCGTCAATCCGATTACAAATGTATTATTTGGGTGCAAGTAAACATAGGCAGTAAATAATGTTTATAACTTTGGGGTCTTGTGACAGCTTTCTAGTATCAGTACAACTTAAAACATTATCTACATGCACACCTATCATTACTTCATACAGTTTTAAGGCCTTGAACTCTCTCTTCCCGTTTCGGCCCACAAAGTTGTACTGCCAGTTGGATGGAGGCCGTGGAGGTGTCAGCAGAGATCTGAGGGTGGATGGAGCCGGTGGATGGAGCCGGCACAGATCAGAGGGTGGATGCAGCCGGTGCGCTGAAAAAAAAAAAAAAAAAAAATAATAATTTTGTTGTGTTGGTTCAGCAAAAATCCACACTGTAAAAATCTTGTACAACAAAAAAATCTTATATATATATATATATATATATATATATATAATTTAAATTCTTACGTACTTCTGTATCCAATAGACATTAAATGTTGAATTGGCTCAACTACAAAAGATTTGGTACAGAATAGTTTTCTCCTGAAAACAAATAATGTCAAGTTGACTTACATTTTCTTTTTTATAGTGGAGGTGATGACCTGAGGGTGGATGGAGGTGTAGGCCTGATGGGGCTCATCCTCACTGGACAAAATCACTCGCCTAGAAATCTATAATATACAAGCACAATCAATGAGTTTAAGTGTTTTAAAAACAGTTGGTTAAAAAATATATACATCTCTGGTATCTACACTCTAGATACCAGAGAGACCCTCACATTGATCCTTAACATCTGTTCCAACACCCTATGCTCCCTTCAGGCATGCACACATCCATTTGTATACATCTCTTATCCCCCCAAAACATGTGATCGTTATTTTTATTAACTGACATTACATTACATTTAATATTATTTATTTCTTAATCATATATCTGTTGTCTACCTCCCTCGTTTTGACAGCTTTGAGCCAAATACACTTAACAAAACTCCCACAAAACATGTCCTTCCTGTATCATTGGGAAATTTTTCACCATCCATTTAGTAGTAGTAATTCAAATAGCCTCACCTCTTTCTGCGCTTCCCCCTTCCCATATTCTCTGTAGAATCGGACTCGGTTCGTACATCTGTGTTCATATTCGACTAATTTTGTGCAGGCAATTTCATACGTTGCTGTGGGAGACATAGTGGCAATTAGTTTCATTCAGAGCAAATTTTACATTTCTAATGACACCCACAACCTACAAACAAAATATATTAAATTAATTATTATCAGTAAGTGTATAATATTTAAAACACATTGAAATAAATGAATAAACTTTTAATAGCAATAGAAGATAACTACTTCTCTTGTTAGAGAAGAGTCAACATTTTTTGAGTGCACACCCACAAAAGTGTCCGAATGCGCCATGTGCAAAATGGATTGGGTCTTCTGACCTTTTGATTTTGATTAATATGTGAAATATGAGAGAGTTAAGACAGTGCTTATTTTGAAGACAGAGAGAGGGGCGGGGGAGGGGCTCTCTGCTCGTTCTCTCTGTCACTCAGTTAACATGCGCTCTATCACAAGCGCAGCAGTCATCTACATCAGTCATAGATCACAATAACTGATCAAAACCAGGCTTTGGCGGGACAAAAATTTGTTTTGTCGGCCGCTAAAAAAATAAACGCAGGAAAACCCTGTTAACGTTTGGTGATTTACGGTAGAAATCTAGGCACAAGTTGACAAAATATAATGAAATAACCACCTTATTATGTAATGTTGACATTTTTTTTTATTTTTGACATTAAAGCTTAAATGTTAAGGGAGCAAACTGGCCCAAAATCTAAAAATTGATCACTGCATGAAAAAACCGATGTTTTCACCTGCCGTGTCTCGAAGTGCAGCAGAGTGCTCGCGCGCTCCCGCGCTCCCGCGGCCAGGGGATGCAAATCATGGCGGGATATAGTGCCTTAATTGGCACGACACCCTGGCCGATAAAACTTTGCTGACATTCACATGGACTTTCATCAGTGTTTTTGCTTTAACTGTAAATGCAACAAGTACAAATATTAAAATTCCACGAGCTGGTAAAAGCGGCTGAAATTTACAGACTTTTTAACAGCTTGCCAATACTTGTTCGACTGCCTTGCTAAGAAGTTTACTGTAACCAAATAGTTCTAAACAATATATTTAAGTCAACCACTCAAAACACAACGTTACTGACAACTTAAAGTCGTCTGTTCAACGCTTTAACCAAGTTTAAGCTACATCTGCTAATGCACAAACATTTGCTAAAAGCTTTCCTCGAAACTAATACTTTACAAAAAAGCTTTAGGTTAACATCATGTGGTAAAATCATCCCCAAGTTTATTATACTCTTACCTGCCTTTTGTCCACACGACGACACCGGTGAACTCGAGGATCCTTAACGGACAGCAGACTACTGAAAGGCGGCAAAGTTGTTGCTGGGCAGATTCTTTCGCTCGGCGATGGGGGTGGAGCTTTCCAGATGTGCGCTGCACAGAGTGCGCACTGCTTACGGTTTGAACATTTTGTGGGGAAACCGTACAAACTTGTCTTTTGAAACTCGTACAACGTTCTTAAGACAACTGTTTAGCTGCAGTCTCCAATTTGGCGCTCTAGCGATTAATAAACAGAATTATTCTTGCGGAAGAACACTGCAGCCGGAGATACGTCTATGACGAGTCACGCAGGGACTTTGCTCCTCCGCAGCGATTCCTACTTGACCGGCCTGAAATAGTCCCAATATAAACACTTATTATAAATGTATAATGATTCGGGGTAAGACAAAAACACGGTTAGGAAAATTGATTGTTAGATGGATGGTTTGAAAATGAATGTTGTACATTTTCATTATAAAATTTTTGTAAATCTTAAAACACACAAAAATGTTACAGACAGCAGCTAATCTAATAAAATTTGTATAAAAAGTGGACCTAGCCCAGAGTCTATATTGTTAAAAATAGCATCCATGTCTGACAGTCAATTTTGAATGGAGCCCTTTAGCCTATCTACTGCCCATGTGGGGCCCAACAACAACAGCCCACCCTGAGCCCATGCCCAGCCGAAGCCCAACTAGCCCAAGCGAGGCCCATGTGGGCCCCAACTGGACGTGTTTGCAGGGTATATATGTACATATAGAGTTTTACATTATAAACAATGTTTTATGTTTTGAAATGGACATTACTAAGTGCAACGGATTGGATTCATCTCGCGATCTCTATCTCATTATAAAGGTATGAAATCCCATTTGATTTGTGTTATTTGCACACCCCACACAAATTAATTAGCCTACTGGTGTTGAGATATATATCTTAAAATCACAGATTGACAGTAAACCTTTAGTACTTTCTAATGATATTGTTATCTTTATTAATAATTTAGATAGTATCTAAGATAGATATGCTAGGCTGGGTGCAACGGGCTGAAAAGGAAATAAAAATATAAACAAATTATTTAATGGCAAACTGTGTATGAGTATAGTCGGGATTTTGTATGAGTCAGGAAAATTTCCTTCTAGCTACTTGCCACTGTCTCCTCAACTTGTTGTCTTTGTGAAACCTTAAATGTGTGAAAAGCTAGCCAACTAACTAAAATTACAGTAAGATTAACAAAATATCAGTCACCTAGCCATAACGAGTACTTGTCATAAAAGTCGATTTTATAAAATAGAGATGCATATTTTAACTTTAGGAAATTTTGTTGATAAAATAACATTTAAGCTAAAACTATATTAGAATTCATGTAAACTCATGTCTCAACTTTCACAGCTAACTAGAGTGACATGCTGTCTATTGTCTACTGTCTGACTGACTCCGGTGGCCAACTACTGTCAATTATATAATGATCAAATACAACCAGAAACAAAATGTTCAGTCTTACCTGTAAAAGGTAATTCGCCGTGAGCGGTTTTCAATTGTGCTGCGATTTGTACAGCCACAGCCCCAAAAAGCACACGAAGCAGGCATTTTTCTCAATTCCAGTTATGAGCGTTATGCGAACGTTGCCCCTCACAACATGGCGGCGCCGTTGACGTGCGGTCCAGCGGCCAATGGGGCGTCTAGTGTTTATTATATGTCTATGGTTAGAAGCACCGGTTTCTATAGAAACAGTCAGAAGCGTGCCTCTGAAACATGGCAGAAGAGACGCTCATTTAGGTCTGCGCATGCGCATTAGCTTGGTCCAGCCTAAAAAAAATGTTTTTGTCATGATTCGAGCGTTTGGATAAAACATTTATAAGACAGCTGTTGTCAGAATTCATTGGTGATTTCAAAATGTTTTTGATGTTTCCCCATTCAAAGAGATAGGCGGGTACTCAACAGGCGGCCCGTCAGCATTAAATTTGTGGCCCGCATCATGCTACATATAAATGTATTTTTATTATAATTTGTGTTCAAAATTAGCGTGAATATTACTTCGTTTTTTGCACGTACACAAGGGTAGGCGTACAGTGCGCGTGATGCTGTAATCATCAGCAGAGAACGCGTATCCGCTTGTTAAGTCGTGACGTAAACGCCATTTCTGGCGACTCGTTTCACTTGAGAATGCCATCGACGGCCGTTTATGAGCGCTATTTATTCATATTAAACATCAATCATTTAAAAAAGTTAAACATTTTAAATACTTACAGTATACACAACAGTCTCCGTGCTCACAGCATCACATATTAATATTTTAATGATTTATAAAAGATGAATCATTGTCTGGCCATCTGGAATTTTGATATGGAGATAAAGGTTGTAATTATATATTTTTTGTAGTATTACACCACATCGTGTATGTATATTAGCACCATTTGTTGTTTTCTTGTGGTATGAGATAGAGCGCTAGGACCCGGAAGCGCTGCCGCGTGACGTCAGACTTAACAACCGGATAGTGTACGCGCGTAGTACAGTTTTTCTAAAGCCGAGTTCAGACTGCACGATTTTCAAAGTAGTCGGGTCACTGTTCTTTTCACACTGCATGACTATCTTGGCCAGCATTCAGTCGCTGCTGTGTTCAAACTGCACGATGGATCGGCGATAGAAGGTTTCACACTACATGATTTTACATTAGGAAGAATCGCCGACAACTCTGTCTGGCACGCAAACTACGTTTCACAGCCAAACACACGCGAGATGTGACAAGGAAACAAACGCGATATCACGCGTGCAAGACCGGAGTTATTATTATTATTAAAAAAAGCAAGAAGCTTGCAATACGAATTGCCCTTGCGCTGATTTGCAGCGAAAACAAGAAAAAGAAAAGAAGAATATGGAGGAGGAAATGGTTGGGGAGACTGTGGTGTGTTCTGCAACGAGAGTTGGAGGTAAATAAATAACTTTTCAATGTTCTGTTGTTGCGGATGGTCAAGCAAATGTTTGTGCTTTGTTTCTGTTTGATATAATTGTAATGTTTATCTGAAACTAAAGCCGAGTTCAGACTGCACGATTTTCAAAGCAGTCGGGTCACTGTTCTTTTCACACTGCATGACTATCTTGGCCAGCATTCAGTCGCTGCTGTGTTCACACTGCACGATGGATCGGCGACAGAAGGCTTCACACTGCGTGACTTTACAATAGGAAGAATCGCCGACAACTCTGTCTGGCACGCAAACTACGTTTCACAACCAAACACACGCGAGACGTGACAAGGAAACAACGCGATATCACGCGTTCAAGACCGGAGTTCTCGTGAGACTGGCCCTGCGTTTCAATCAGCTCCCTAGCTCCCTAGGTAGTGAATCAGTATATAATGAAAGTGAATGTGGCTGATACCCTGATCAGTGCCCTGACTACTGAACTAGGGAGCTGATTGAGACACACGGCGGGATTATTATTAAAAATAGTAGTCTGCAAGAAGCTTGAAATATGAATTGCCTGTGCACTGATTTGCAGCGAAAACAACATAAAGAAAAGAAGAATATGGAGAAGGAAATGTTTGGGGAGACTGTGGATTGACGTGTTCTGCAAAGACAGTTGGAACTAAATAAATAACATTTCAATGTGCTGCTGTTGCGGATGGTCAAGCAAATGTTTGTACTTTGTTTCTGTTTGATAGAATTGTAATGTTTATCTGAAACGAAGACATGCTTGCTGATATTGTGGTCTATAACTCCTCCCCGAACTCCCCGCTGATCTGTATCTTGCTCTCTCATTGGCTGTCGGTCATCGCCGATGTAGTTTTCAGTCAGAACACTTTCACACAGCATGATTTTGAATCGCCGACAGGTCCAGATATTTAGCATGCCAAATATCTCACGGGCGTCGGCGACTCGTCGGCGATTCTCTCAGATCGCGTCTTTGCTCATTCACACTGCGTGATTGTCACTCGCGTGAACGAGCTCCGATTTGCCTGTGATTTCGGCGAGCCAAAATCGGGGCTAAAATCGTGCAGTCTGAACTCGGCTTAAGCCATGCTTGCTGATATTGTGGTCTCCCAGGTAGCCAGCGAATCGGGCCAATTGCGGCTGAGTGTCGGCTCACTCGGCTGTGTACTGGCACCGGCATGCCAGAAGTGAGCCAGCTCTGGCCCAGTAATGGTTGCCAGATTTGGCCAGGCTTTGGTTGTGTGGATCTGGCCCGATTGTGGTTGACAAATGGCACATTAGGCACATTCGGCCCACTATGGGCCATAAGTGCTGGCCTCATTTCGCGTACGATATTGCCATTACAAACCTGGAGAGAAGGTTAGGTTGTGTATTGAGAGTGGATAGATCAGGGCCTGGGACATGGGGTCTAAGAACTTTTCAAAGTGGGTCATCTTTTAACTATATAGCAAACTGATCTTCATTTGTCATGAAATTACTTAAATGCAATATATTTTAATATAACATAATACATAATTACAACTTATTTATTGTTTTAAAACATATATATTATGCTCTGGCCTATTAATGTTTGTTATTTTATTCCATTAGTATTTTAATTTTATATAATTAATTAATTACCAAATTCAGTAAATTGTAATGGATTAAACAAAACTTATTTATTGTTTTTTAAAAAAATATATGGCCTCTCCCTGTTAATGTTTGTTATTTTATTGTATTAGTATTTTAATTTTATATAATTAAATAATTACCAAATTCAGTAATGGATTAAAATTATTAAATCAAAATATACAAACAAAAAAGAATGAAGAAATCACCAAAGTCAATATATAGTTTTTAAAGCTGTATAACGTTTTGCCACATTCTCTTTTTTGTTTAATCTATTAAAATTAACTGAATTTGGTAATTATTTTATTCATAAATTCATACAATCAGTGACTGTCCCAGCTAACAATGTTTTTTAGGGACGGCACCCAAAATTATCAATTAATTCACTCCATAATCAGTATGTAATATAATACTTCAAATCTACAATGTAAATGCTGCGTGACTTTTACGTGTTTTAATGCGTGCGTGCGCGTGGTCATTCGAGTCGCATTTGAACTGGAGCGGAGAAAGTTACCATGGAAACGGCTCGGCACCTCTCAACTGACAAGCAGCGAACACTGTCTCTCACTATTGTTTTAACTACTTTCAGGTAAGTTTAGTCCCTAAAATTACACAAATAGTACATACAAATATTCCTGACTCTTTCTTTAATGTAAATGACTGGTTTTCGTTGAATATTTACTTTATAGAAAATGGTTTAGTGTCTTCGAAAAAGTCCGTTAGCATCTCAGCCGTTAGGTTACCTATTCACCTTATTTTCGAACGCGGAAGTAAGTGCGATGACGTATTTCCTTTTCAGGTGCACAACATCCGTTTCAGTCGACTGCCGGCAGAAGATAATGGCGTGGGAGCATTCACAAAACTTAATAAAAAAACAATGTGGTAAGGAATTACCACACCCGCGACATATAATCAAGTGGGAGGATGATCTGAAGAAGTGGCCGGACATAACGTATGAAGATATGTTTAATTATTTCGTGTTGTCGCTCGGAGTTGACGGGTCTTCGATGCGAAACTACAAAAGCACAGAGGCATACCAGTACTTATATAGTGGGAAAGTCGGTCGAGTACTTATTCATGAAACAGACCAAGAATTCGTCTTTTTAAAAGCGGACGTACATCCCAGTCAAAGTGGATCAAATATTCATTCTGCCTGGGTCCTTACCACAAAAAACGGGAGAATCGAGACTGCTGGTTGTTCTTGTATCGCAGGACAGGGCAAGTCCTGTAGTCATGCAGCTGCGATTCTCTGGAAGGTAAGTTTGCTTAATTAACTTACATTCTTAACCACTAAATATACACAGGGAATTTTAACTGCTACTTACATTATAATATAATTATTTGAATAGTGTTTATTTAGTTGTGCTAAATGTTTTATTCATAATCCCCATAAATGTCTGAATTTGTACGATGTTTAGTAGTTACTGTAGTAAAGTAAGTTAGGTAAATGCTTTAGGAGTTTAGCATCCAATTAACTGAAATAACTCATTCTACAATGGACATTTCTTAGACGTTGTGTAGGATGTTGTATCAGTTTGAAATGTATGTACATTTTAAAACATTTTTATAAAAACGACTGTCAATGTTTAACTAACTTTTTTTTCTTGTTTTCCTAATTATTAGAATGGTAATTCAACCTAGTCCAGGTAAGTACAAACTTTAATCACGTGTTAAGAGGCATCTTGGTCAAAGGTAAGTAAGCTAATACAAGTAAAAACTAATACTTATTTTTCATGAATTTGTATTATCCTAATATATACAATTAGTTGTATTAATCACATTAAAATGATAGTTAATGCAGCCATGACAATTCAGCCTTTCCACACATGTTGTTTCAAACCCATTTCCTTTTTTCAGTGGAACACAATTTCAACCTCAGTCACAATTTACTTAATTGTAATTGTATGACAGTGTTTAACTATTTAATGTACTTTGGAAACAGTTTTTAATAACAGTGATCCATAAAAATGCAGAGTCTGTGAGTCCGCAATGATGATTGCCAGCTGTGACAGGTATTATTATTATTATTATTATTAAATTACATGAGTGAAATCTCATTTTTGATGGACTATCATTAAGGTGAGTATAGATAAATGGGTAACACTTTACAATAAGGTTCATTAGTTAACTACATTAGTTAACATGAACTAATAATGAACTGCACTTATACAGCATTTATTAATCTTTGTTAATGTCCATTTCAACAATTACTAATACTTTATTAAAGTTTTGTTAACGTTAGGTAATGCACTGTGAACTAACATGAACAAAGATTTATAAATACTGTAACAAATGTATAGCTCATGGTTTGTTCATGTTAGTTAATACATTAACTAATGTTAACTACTAAACCTTATTGTAAAGTGTTGCAGATAAATGAAAAGTAATTGTTAATGAAACCATATCAGTCAAAGACCTGTTAAATAATTTCATGCAAACTGTATTAGTGCTGTTATTAACATGCATATCTATTATATTTACATTTGTTGGCAGGTTCAGAATGCAGTGTCAAAGGGACTGACAGGAAGTTCGTGCACAGACATCCAACGGCACTGGAACTCAGGGACACAGCGCAATTTAGCCCCAAAGAGGCTGACAGAGATCTGTTTTAAGCACCACAAACCTGTGGATGATTTGCCTGAGTTGCCAGCTGCTGTTTTTCCATCACTGCCACCAACAACTGCTTTCAAATCTCACAGTGAGCTGAGGAACGCCTTATCAGGTGTTCATATACCTCTTAGAAGCCTTCTCCACAAATCCATGTCTGCTGAACCAGCATTAATACCAGCAAACACCACACAGCAGCTGGCATCACATGGTGAGCATGGCCCTGACATGCAATGCCAAAAATGCATGTCATTTTACAACAAATATGTCAACCTTGATGAGGATAGATTAGCCAGGTTGGAAGATGTCACTAAAACACAAAGCGCCTCTCATGTATGGTATGATGCACGGAAATTGCGAATAACTGCAAGCACTGCCAAAAAGGTGCCTTTGCGTGTGTCTACCAAGCCAGACAATTTTGTTCGAGAGCATCTTTTCCCCAGGTTCCATGGAAATTCTGCTACTCAGCATGGTCAGGAAAATGAGGAAGTGGCCCTTGCATGGATTGAGAGCTCTGGGTATGTTGTGGAAAGAAAAGGAATGGTGGTTAGCTGTACTGTTCGGACGCTCTTGCTTACAGCTCCGCGCTTTGCTCTATTGCTTTTATATTTTATCTCCTAATTTTAACTTCAGCAAATCAACACAGTGCTCAAGCGACAAATCTTGGCAACAACAATCTTTTTAACTGGAAGAATTGCTACAAAAAAGGGGAATTTTTATCCAACCAGCCTCCCACTGACGGCAGCCATCATCTTACATTCCGGAGAAGGGAAAACACAGCTGCCTACATCCAAAAGGATTAGAAATAATATGCCTCCTCTGGTTGAAGAATCTACCTGCTGCACAAACTGCCACAGACTTCTACAAAGGATTGCAGTTCTTGAAACAAAGTTACTTGCGGGACTACCAAACCAGAAGGAACACACAACAGAGCTTCATCATGGACGTCCTCAGCCCACAGTCGGTGAGTCCCATGAATCTAATGCCCCTAAACAGACTGTACTCAGTGCAGGAACTGATCAGCATATTAATCGATGGCACACACAGGGAGCGAGACCCAAAGGCACTCGAGACATCAGATTGTCACGAGTATCACATATTAATGTAGCATCCTCTACCCCAAACAATAGCTCCCTACCACCGCCAATACATCTGGAGAACAGATTTGAAGTGTTAATGAATGTGGGTGAGGAATCCCCAAACATGATCGGACACAGATCAAATCAGCCAGCAGCTAACACCGATGCCAACTACCGCTCAAGGTTGAACAGTCAGCGGCACTCAGCTCAGAGAGCAGCCGAGCCCAGGACTCTGATAGTGGGTGACTCTATTATCAGAAACATTAGCAGCAGGGATACAACTACATGCTGCCTTCCACAAGCAACAGTTTCTGATGTAAACAGGGAACTTAAGAGCATTCTGATGAAATATAAAACTGCAAATCGACTTATCATTCATGTGGGGAAGAATGATATTCGGAAGGAGCAGTCAGAACTCCTTAAGAGGGATTTCAATGAACTTTTTGAAATGCTTAAAAGACTAAAAGTTCAGTCGTTCATCAGTGGACCACTCCCAGCAAGAGGAACAAATAGATTTACACGGTTGCTTGGACTTAACACATGGCTGCAAAAAACCTGCAACTTAAAAGGACTAAATTTCATCGACAACTTCAATCTGTTCTGGAGTCAGAGACAACTGTTCACTCATGATGGCCTGCACCCAAACAAACTGGGCTCAAGAGTGCTAAAGGACAATATCTACTTCTGCCTCCATCATCCTTCAGCAGTGTGTGCAAATCCATTTAACCTGAATGGCACAAACACACCTGGACAGAGTACAACTGACCACAGGACTTCATTTCAGCACCTGAATGGACATGCGGTTGACACATCCCACAAGGTCAATGATAACACCACGCAGCCACAACAACCACTGCTCACGGACACAATCTTGACTGAGCCCTGCCCACAGAGCTCACCGAGAGACAGTGACGTATTAGAACTGCTCCAAGATTCAGCACCCAAGGACGACTTTCGGGAAAACAGCCAGGACAACATATTACAGCCTCCGGTAACACCAGAGCAACAGCCCCTCTCACTGGACACGTTATCCCTCTCTCCAGCATCCCCTCTTCTGTGCTTCTCAGAGAAAATGGAGGAACTGGTGTATGCTGGAACCAAACTCTCCCACTCCTTTGCTGCGAGCCCCCAGATATCAACAAAAAAGCGTCAAGCCCCGAAACCACCAAAGCCTGTGGGCCCAGCTCGCCCTCCCCCTCCTCCTGCGAGAGCTCTTCGGCCCCTGCCACAACGCCAGCGCCCTCACCCTCCTTCAACTGTTCTAGGTGAATTAAAAACAACCGATAACAGCTCTCAGTGATGTGTGTCGGGTCCCCGCTATGATAACAGTGACTTTATCAAATGTTTACAGAACAAGCGGGAACCCAGTGTGCCTGCAGCTTTCTCTATTTCTGTTTTATTACGTTATAGAAAGCCTAAGGCCTTTTCAAACCGTTTGGCAAACCCATTTAATCTGCTACCTATTACACGTCAAACTAAGATTACTGTAGAGACAGAAAGTAAGACTGTTAAGTTAGCACTTCTAAACATCCGCTCACTTAAAAATAAATCACTTCTAGTCAATGACTTAATAACCACAAACAACCTAGATTTTATGCTTCTAAATGAAACATGGCTTGAAGACAGCTGCAGTGCAACAATCCTGAATGAAACAGCCCCTCCTAACTTTACTTTTATGAGTGTCTGCAGAGCTGTTAGGAGAGGTGGAGGTGTAGCTGCTCTATTTAAAGATGTCTATCAATGCAAGCAAGTGTCATTTGGTGATTACTTGTCTTTCGAATACTTGGGTATTGTATTAAAAGGTGCTCCTCGCATTCTACTTATAGTTATCTACAGGCCTCCAAAATACTCTCCAGCCTTTGTGGAGGACTTTACAGAACTGTTATCAGCAATTTCCTCAGAGTTTGACTGTTTTGCTATTACTGGGGACTTTAACATCCACATAGAAAATGCAGAATCCAATATGGCAAAAGAAATCATAACTGTTTTGAATACTTTTGATCTGACTCAGCATGTACATGGACCCACACACAATCGTGGACACACTCTAGATTTAATTATTAGTAAGGGTCTAAACATTTCATCCATTGTCATTAAGGATGTAGTGCTATCTGATCATTTCTGTATTTTCTTTGAAATATTGTTCTATCCGACTGTTGAAGCTAGATCTGTCTCGGTCAAAAAGCGATGCTTAAATGAGAACACTAGTGCACTGTTTATGAAGGCTATATGTTTAACACCAAGCATATCTGCAGACTCTGTTGATTTTCTCCTTGATTCTTTTAACTCAAAAGTACAGAATGTTATTGATAACATTGCTCCTGTGAAAGTCAGGAAAAAAAGCAGACAAAAAGCACCATGGAGAAACTCAACAGCAGTGCAAAATATGAAAAGACAATGCAGAAAAGCTGAGCGCATGTGGCGAAAGACAAAACTTGAAATCAATTATAACATCTATAAAGATATTCTTCATGCTTTCAATGTGGAATTAGGCAAAGCTAGACAGACCTTCTTCTCAAATATTATAAACAGAAACTTAAACAACACCCGCACTCTTTTTGCTACAGTAGAGAGACTAACAAACCCCCCAAGTCAGATTCCCAGTGAAATGCTCTCAGACAGCAAATGCTGTGAGTTTGCTTCCTTCTTCTCTGAGAAAATTATAATATCAGAAAGGCGATCAGCACATCCTTGAGCTGCACTGGGGTAAAACAGATCAGATCACAACCTCAGAAAGTAGCTATTATGTCTGATTTCGAAGCAATTGATGGTAAAATTTTGGAAGAAACAGTACAGCACCTTAAAACATCAACCTGCGCCCTTGACACACTTCCCACATCTTTTTTCAAAAGAGTGTTAAACTGTTTAGAAGCAGATCTCCTAGAAGTGGTAAATGCCTCACTTCTCTCTGGGACTTTTCCAAAATCCCTGAAAACTGCAGTTGTTAAGCCCCTCCTGAAAAAGAGCAATCTGGATAACACCGTATTGAGCAACTACAGGCCAATCTCAAATCTTCCTTTCATAGGCAAGATCATTGAAAAAGTTGTTTTCAATCAGCTGAACAAGTTCTTAAGCTTGAATGGATACTTTGATAACTTTCAATCTGGTTTCCGACCGCATCACAGCACAGAGACAGCACTCATAAAGATAATAAATGATATTCGCCTTAACACAGATACAGGGAAATTAACAGTGCTGGTTCTACTTGACCTCAGTGCTGCGTTTGACACTGTCGATCACAACATTCTTCTTGACAGGCTGGAAAACTGGGTTGGGCTTTCTGGGATGGTCCTAAAATGGTTCAGGTCATACTTAGAAGGGAGAGGTTATTATGTGAGTATCGGTGACCATAAGTCTGAGTGGACATCCATGATATGCGGAGTCCCTCAAGGTTCAATACTCGCACCCCTCCTGTTCAACCTATATATGCTGCCACTGAGCCAAATAATGAGAAAGAACCAAATTGCATATCACAGCTATGCAGATGACACCCAGATTTACCTAGCCCTATCACCTAACGACTACAGCCCCATTGACTCCCTGTGCCAGTGCATTGATGAAATTAAAAATTGGATGTGTATAAACTTCCTTCAGTTAAACAAAGACAAAACTGAAGTCATTGCGTTTGGAAACAAAGATGAAGTTTTCAAAGTGAATATGTACCTTCACTCTAAGGGTCAAACAACTAAAAATCAAGTCAGGAATCTTGGTGTGATCTTGGAGTCAGACCTGAGTTTCAGTAGCCATGTAAAGACAATAACTAAATCAGCGTATTATCATCTCAAAAATATTGCAAGAATAAGATGCTTTGTCTCCAGTCAAGACTTAGAGAAACTTGTTCATGCTTTCATCACCAGCCGGGTGGATTATTGTAATGGGCTCCTCACTGGTCTTCCCAAAAAGACCATAAGACAGCTGCAGCTCGTACAGAACGCTGCTGCTAGGATTCTGAGCAGAACCCGAAAACATGAACACATCACACCAGTCCTCAGGTCCTTGCACTGGCTTCCAGTTGCATTTAGAATTGATTTTAAAGTACTGCTACTTGTTTATAAATCACTCAATGGCCTAGGACCTCAATACATTGCAGATATGCTCATAGAATATAAACCTAACAATCACTCAGATCATCAGGATCAAGTCATTTAGAAATACCCAGGGTTCACTCAAAGCAAGGAGAGTCTGCTTTTAGCTGTTATGCCAGCCACAGCTGGAACCAGCTTCCAGAAGAGATCAGGTGTGCTCCAACAGTAGCCACATTCAAATCCAGACTCAAAACACATCTTTTTATCTATGCATTTGCTGATTGAGCACTGTGCTATGTCCGAACTGTTTGCACTTTATTGTATACGTATTATCTTTTTATTCTTTTAATTCCTTTTCCTGTTTTTATTTCATTTTTAATGTATTTTATATCTTTTATGTATCATCTTGTTATTCTGACTTTTAATGCATTATTGCTGTCTGGTTGAAAGAGCTGGGAGAATTAGGAAGAAATTGATTAGGCCTGTTTCTTAACTGATCACTGGTTCGTCCAGGATATTCCCAAGAAACACGGGACTGGGGGACTGAGAGGTCATCCTTCATCACAGGTAAGTTGTTTTTTAATAATTTCCTGTGGTGGTAGGATTGATTGAACTCATCCCATGTTATCCTTGGATGCAGCTCTAAAGAGTTAGTCCAGGAAGATTTGTCTGGAAGGGTACTGTTTAAACGCACAGCTACCTGGCAAATATTTTGGTAATCCCTCCGGTGCGAGGAAGATCCGTGCAGATCCACTCTGACGGATATCCGTTTAGATCCGCTCTGACGGAAAATAAAGTGTTGATGGGCTGGAAGGGTACTGTTTAAACGCACAGCTACCTGGCAAATATTTTGGTAATCCCTCCGGTGCGAGGAAGATCCGTGCAGATCCGCTCTGACGGATATCCATTTAGATCTGCTCTGACGGAAAATAAAGTGTTGATGGGAATATTCCGGTTGATAAATTAATAAAACTGGCTGAATAATTATAATTAAAGAATTATAAAAATACCCCTTTGGTGTGGAGTAGTTTAGATCCAACTCTGATGGACGACAACAACAACAACAACAAACTCCCTGAGACTTCCTAGCTCTTCCATCCAGATAGCAAAATTCTCTGTTTTTACTGTTATTTCTATTCCTTATGTTCTATTTTTATTATTCTTTTTTATGTAAAGCACTTTGAATTACCATTGTGTATGAAATGTGCTATACAAATAAAATTGCCTTGCCTTGCCTTGCCTAAGGAGCCATGGCTTTCTGCAAGTCCAGATGGCATTTTGAACTCATCAGAGCTGCTAGAAATCAAGTGTCCTTTTCTGAGCAAAAACTGCACACATCTGGCAGAACTGTTCTCTGGCAAGCTCACTGATTTAAAGATGGTGGATGGCGTTCCTAATCTACAACCCAAAGGTTCCCGTGGGTACTACCTCCAAGTGCAACTAGGTATGTTTTGCACTGGCTTAGAGAATTCTAAGCTGCTTGTTTGGGCTTCAACTGAGCAATTTCTTATTGATGTTCCATTTGACTGCCAATTTTGCTTTGATGTAATATCAAAATTGAAATCCTTCTACTTTACCCATATGCTTCCAAGAATTGTAGATGAGTTTGACTGCGGAAGACTTGTGCTTTGTCGTAAATATACAGACATGTGCAGGTAAGTACTGTTAAGGCTAAGATTAAAAAGTAGTCACGGGTCAATTTTCTGTTTGTACACCGATCAGCCATAACATTGACTACCTGCCTAATGCTGTGTAGGCTGTCTTGGTGTTAAAAGGGGGACCTACACAGTATTAGGCAAGTGGTCATAATGTTATGGCTGATCGGTGTATGTTAGTGTCATGAAGTTTACTGTCATTGTTTGCAGACTTTTACATTATTTTAGTTCTGACTCTTGTTGATAGTTTTGAAATAGTAATGAAATTGTTTTATTGTTTATTATCTGGAAGCTGTTTACAATAACTTATATTAAGTAATAAAAATGTTTATGATACTATGTTTTAAAGTAGTAAAAAAAAGTTAATTGTGAATATCTAAAAGTTGCTTACAATACTAAGTTTATAAATAGAAATGAAACTGTTTACAATACCAAGTTTTAAAAAAGTAATGATTTTTTTTTATTGTGTGTTTACAATACTATTAAGTATATAGAATGTTTACAGTAGTATTAAAAGATTTGTTTAAAATGGGTAACATTTCTGCTTTTTACATAACGCTGTGTTACTTTGTATACATTGTACACTGGATTATTATCAGTGAAAAAAATTTAATAAAATGCATTTTAAAATATTGAGTGTAGGTGTACATTTTTCAACCACTTTTAGGACACTAAGGTCTTTGTATTTACATAATGTACATAAGTTCAGTTAGAACAGGATTGATAGTGAACAAGATAGCACTTTTCATTCTGGATCTTCATGGATGATGTCACCCTGCATATTCACAAGCGCTGCACAGACTCTGAGAATTTTGTCCATTTTGTGTGACATATTAATAGGGACAGTCTGGGAGACGATTTTGAACACCTTGAGCCGTCGAATTACTCTTTCTACATGTATACGAACATTGGCTATCCTCCTTGTGCCTGTAACATCTTCATCAGATAATTGTCCACCTTTGTGAGTAAATGCTGGCATGACCAGGTTTACCCCTTTCTCAAACAGTAAATTACGAATTGTGAAGCCTCTGTCTGCCATCACTTCATCGCCAGGTTGAAGATAGTCCAGAAAGCCAGACTCTTGGGTAATGAACTTGTCACTACATCTCCCTCCAAAAGCGGGGGAGATAAAAATAATAAGACCAGAGGGGGCAATAGCAACCAAATACTTGATTGTATTACTTGAATAATAGTGACTGTATGATTCCCCTCTCGAATCAAGATTGTGAGCTTTTTGTAAAATGGTTTCAGAGCAGTCAATAATGCAGGTGGTGTTAGGAAAGTTTTCCATAAAGCACTGAGGCATTGTGGCACGGATTGTCTCTCGTTGCAGCCAGGGAATGTACACTTTCATGTGCTCCGCCATTGTGTCAATCCAGTAAGAAAGAATGCGGCTTACCACACCCTGTGACACATTAAAACGTTCAGCAAGGTCTCCCTGAAGTAAGTTCAACTTGAGCTTCATCATGGTCATCATTATTTGATCCATTGTGTGCATCTTAAAATTGGCTGTGTAGAACTGCTGCAGATATTTAACATGCTCTTTAAATACACCAATAGTGAAGCCTGTGTACAATAAAGAGCTAGTGTCATTCTTAAGAATATCAAGGGCTATGGGTTGTTCTTGATAGCACTGTGTTGCTTTGTGAGACACAATCACATTATCATCTGCAGCATAACTGTGGTCTGCTAATGTCTGATCCTCATACTGAGTGCAGGCGTCCTGCTGTGGTGGAGATAATGTCTGTACAGTGTCGACATCACTTTCGACATAATTGTCACCGTCGACGTCACTTTGCTCAGCATCTGCAAGGTACAACACACCACATTACAAAAAGCTCTGAAAACATAATATTTTAAAAGTGCCTACTTAATTTTTGTCTTTTTTTTTTTCATGTTTTTACTTGATGTTGTTTGTCAATAAAAACACATTAAATTTAGCAAAACATACATGTAGGTGGTTATCATTTATGTATTTGATGCAAATTAATAAAACCGATAAATTCCTATAACTACTAATACAACTAACGTCCTGAATTCATACAAAATTAACTTTTTAATGCACTGTGTGGTTTGGGCCTGTTATCAGAAACAATAGCGTAATGCTAGAATTAAATCATTTATGCCTAATCAATATGCCATGAATAAATGCAGAGATAAAGCTAAAGACAATAGAGATTATAAATGTTAAATAAATGCTTAACAATGCATTTAATCGAGATGCTGTAAGTTACCTGTTCGAGCATATGTCCTGACGAGACGTCGCCTCGGAGTCTTTACCGGAGCATCATAGCCCAACCACTGTTCAGGGAACGGTGATCTTCCGTGGGTCTTCCATCAACAAAGTGAAATGAGCAAACATACGGTTGTTTTGGCGGTCGCTTTAAGTTTAAAGCTTTTAACCAAAGCCGATCGACGAGCTTCTTCCCCCTTCGGAGGTTGATGCAGATCATACGGTGCGCCACAGCCGCATTCCGCCCTGGTCCGTGGATTATGGTCAAAACAAACGTTTTTAAGAAATGCACGGCGTTTGTACCAGTTATTATGGCAACCTCTGACTGCACAATGTGTACCTGACCTTCTAGATTCCATAATATATATGAATAGGCCAGTCAAAAAGGCACACTCGCAATGCGGCTACCATAGGTTTAGTGTCTGACCGGAAGTCTTACACCGAACAGCTCAAAGATGGCGGCGCCCGGGTTTACGTCAAAAATAAGGTGAATAGACTAAGTATAGACATGAACTCGTTTATGTAAGTTTGGGCTTTTAATCATATATCTTATGTGAGAGATTTTGATAGATTTGTAAAGGTTTTGCTGGTAAGCTAATTAATTTAACCTAAAAGTATGCACTGTACCGTTAATCGGTGACGTCACATACATGGAGAGTGTAAATGGGCTGAAATTATTTCAAACACGTTTTGATCTTTCATGGTAAACATTTCCAAACACGAAACTATCTCAAACTTGTTTGATCTTTCATGGTAAAATAGCTTTTACGTCCAAACATAAGTGACAGTATGAGCATTACTGAATAAGTAATATTAAACCTAAAAGTTTAAATTCTGTTATCTTAAGATTTCTTTGTGTGTATATTCTGTATATTATTTTTTCTTTTCTGCATTTCACCTCTGCTATAGTTTATTTATAATGAGCATGCCATTGTTTACTAAATATTGTTGGCTCTGTGACAAATTGTTTATGTTCCCAGATTTTTCCATGCTGATGGCATTGCAGTTGGACATCTTTAGACATTGTGAACCATGTGACTGGTAAGTGATACCTCAAACATACACTACCATTCAAAAGTTTAGGGTCAGATTTGTAATGTATTTGAAAGAAAGCTTTTATGCCCACCACTGCTGCATTTATTTAAATTAAAATACAGTAAAAAAAATAATATTGTGAAATTACAATTTTAAAATTCAGGTCTTAAAAAGCCTTAAAGTCCCTGTAAAGTTAATTCTGAGAATTGTTTCCAAACACATTAAAAATGTTACAAATGTATTGCTGAAACACATTGCAAAGACTTTGAACTATGTAGTACTGAATTGTGAAGTTAGAGCATTTTATATTTTTTTCAGGATTTTTTTGGGGGGCTTGATGATGCACTGGAGCCCCTGAGCATTTGTCAGCGCCTACATCTGTCGACAACAGCCTGCAGTATGTGCCCACCAATGAGTGTAAGTTGCCTTGTGTGCTTATAAGTAGTCCACAGTAACTCTACCAAATTTTGCCACCCCCTAACATGATTATTTGTTTATATGCATCAGTATAGCTGTAATGCTAAGATACTGATGACACTAAATCAATTTTAAGGTTTTTGTCCAAAGTGAACTTGTCCTTGTATAAGTTTTTACGTTGTTACATGCCAAGGAACCTTGGCGGGCATACCATTAAAACCCCAACTGACCAACAAAGATACCAATGATTGTGTAATCCTTAGAACTCAGTTTTGGATGGCTTGTAGAGGGCATGCTGCGGATCTGCACAGTATCTGCTTGTTTATATTTTTGAGTACTGCCAATATACATAGACCAGTCATCACGTGAAAATAACAGATCCAATCCTAAAATCCTGAAAGAAAATAAATAAAAAGAATAGACTTGTGTTTCTATTGCCCTAATCTTTGATTTTGTTTTTCCAAAACAGGAAGCCTGCTGAAGAAGACAGAGGACTGAGACAACACATGCACTTGAACACAAATACACACCCTATACATCTGAGGGTTTTTTTTTTCTTCATGTGTAATTTTAATATTTGCTTTTGTACGTTTTAAACACTCAATTTTCAATGCATAGAAATTAAATAAAAGCTCAATTTGAATTAGTTAAATGTTTTCATTTTGGGAAACATGGCTATAGGCCCTACGGAAGAACATGGTACTGTTTTCTGTGGTATATTGCTCAATGATTTTACATGGGTTTCACATTAAATTACAGGTGTACATGGGGTGTAACATACAGGTTTGTCTGAGCTCATCTAAAATATGAGTTGAAGCACCTGCAAAGAGGATTTGTGACTGTCACAAATAGTTTAGAGCCAATCACTGTAAAGCACTACACCTACAGTACAAAAGTGTGACACTTAAAGCCTTTGAAATAAGCTTCCATTCTGCAGTTCAACTTCTTGAAATGAAAAATATTTGCATAGTAAGTTTATATATATATATATATTTCTTCTTCTTTAACTCTTTAAAAATATATTTGAGTAGTTTTTGATAACCAATTAATTACATGAACTACTTGTCTTAATACTTATATGTACATATAGGTCTACTTAATTTAACAAACAAGCTAATATTGCTTTGGTAAAATGTTTTTTTTTTTTTTTTTGTAGTTCTTATTAATTAAATAGATGTAGTTACGGTATGTATTTCATATACATTTACCTTAGGAACCCAGACCTGCGCCAGGACCGGCTAATTGTACAATTTATGCTGGCATGATTGTGGCCCTATTCCGGCAGTGTTGGCTCAGTTTCGGCACCCGGACTCGCGCCAGAACCGGCTAATTGTACAATTTATGCCGGCGTGATTGTGGCCCTATGCCGGCAGTGTCGGCTCAGTTTCGGCACCCGGACTCGGGCCAGTGTACTCGGGCCGATTCTGGCGCGTCATTCATTCCCGTGTTTCACACGAGTCCGGCAACCGCATCTGGGCCGAGTTATTTCTTCTGGCTTGCCGGTTCTGGGCCATTATTGGCCCACATCTTTTTGGCTACCTGGGCTATAACTCCTCCCCGAACTCCACGCTGCTCTGTATCTTGCTCTCTCATTGGCTGTCAGTCATTGCTGATGTAGTTTTCAGTCAGAACACTTTTTCACACAGAACGATTTTGAATCGCCGACAGGTCCAGATATTTAGCATGCCAAATATCTCACGGGCGTCGGCGACTCGTCGGCGATTCTCTCAGATCGCGTCTTTGCTCATTCACACTGCGTGATTGTCACTCGCGTGAACGAGCACCGATTTGCCTGTGATTTCGGGCATTTGTCGGCGATTTCTCAAAACCTGTCGGCGAGCCAAAATCGGGGCTAAAATCGTGCAGTCTGAACTCGGCTTAACGGCAAAGAACAATATAAACTGAAGGCACTTTGCACGCACGCATTGAATAGTTTTTGCACTAATTTAGTTTGTCCACAAGGTGTCAGCACTGAAACGGCCTGTTGTTTCAGTCTGAAAAGAAACGGAGAAGACAGAACAAGAGTAACAACAAACACAATAGCCGACCGTGATGAAAAGCGGTCGTTTGAGGGGATTAAAAGATACCAGCAACTCTAATTTTAAACAAGTACAAAGACATTTTATTGTAACTATTTGAGCGGAAAAGACTAGACAAGCCTGAATCTCTCTAGTGTGCATGTGTCGAGCACTTGTGTTCGTGAGCGCCATCAAAGGCTCGAGACTGTGCGCGCAAGTAAAAAAAAGTAACCTTATTTTTCCATGATGAAATGCAGTTGACATTCCTCAAACTTTGCAGTGTGTAAGTTGCCGAGCAGCATGAAAAACAAACCTTTTATTCTTAATGTCAATGTGTTATAAACAGAAAGCAAGCAGAGAGCGCTCCCATTACAGATCTGTCGACATCACCATGAGCTTAAGGAGAATATCTTATTTATCATGTTTACAACGTTGGTTATAGTTAGATAATTCATAAAATTGTGCTTGAACATTAAAAAAAGAAGGGAAAAAAAAGATTTTTGGATTCTGACCAAATTAAAAGGTAGGTAATAATAATACAAATAATAAAACATTTATTCTCTGAGTATAAATAGGTGCTAGTGTTAAAAAGTTGCAATGGAGTATAAAAAGACTATAAAAAGGTGCAATGTTTTCGTCTTACGGACAAACTCTCATCAGCCAGTGAACAACAGCCAGACCTTAAAAACTGCACTTTTAGTAAATAAACAGTAAAACTACAAATATTGTCTTATGTAGGCCTAAATAAAAGTCTTAGGATCCAAGTTATGTAATATCGATTATTTTCTCGTCCAGTTTTTTTGAGGCACTGCCTCCCTTGCCTCCTTGAAACAAAACCATGTAACCATGAAATCAAAATTTACACTTTCTTTTTTTTTTCTTCTTTTTTTTTTTACAGAATGTTGCAGTATATATATATATATATATATATATATATATATATATATATATATATATATATGTATGTAACGGAGTTTAAAAATATTATTGTTAAATTCAGCTTAAATTGGGAAACTCTCCATTGGCTGTTACGTCACTCGCGTTAGTGCACATGATATTGCGGGGCGGAGCTCTATAATCAGAATCTCATAGCTCGTCCTGCTGGTAAGTCGCATAAATGTTTGCTCCGTCTTAATAAATAAGTTTTGATCATTTTCAAGCCCAAGTTTGAACTATAGAGATTGCTAATGTGTCGTCATCATGACGTATTCCCGGTGGTGAACGCAAAGCATTTTGGGAATCCGCGGCACAAACATACACACGCATACACAAGGCGCCAGACTTCTTTGCATGGAGGGAAGAACGCAGTGTTCAAGATGCCGTCTACCTGCTGTTTTATACAGTAACTTCAAGTCGCTGCAGCAGGCACAGGTCTTTTTTACAGATGGATGGTTCCAGGACCTGGAGATTGTAAAAGTGGGGCAGAAAACTGTCGTCCGTTCAAATGTATGCTAATGTTTTAAGCACCACACTCCTCACTCTCTCATCTATCTGCATGCAGTCAGAATTCAACAAACCAGCGTGTGTGTGTGAGATTTTGGTTGGGTGACAGTTGTAGGTTACAGTTTGACAAGTTTACATTTTGACAAAAGCACAATGTTGTGTTTTATTGTGTGTACACAAATATAAGTAAACACTTTGCAGTTTGAAAGATTTCCTGTATGAACAAAATGACGGAGTATGTTTTTATGTTTCCACTGTTCGACCGCGCCCGCGCCTCTCTCTCTCACACACACACACGATGGTTTGTTGAATTCTGACTGCACGCAGATAGATGAGAGAGAGCGAGGAGTGTGTGCTAAAAACATTTGCATACCTTTGAACGGAAGACCGTTTTCTGCCCCACTTTTACAATCTCCAGGTTCTGGACCCATCCATCTGTAAACTTGGGCCTGTTGCAGCGACTTGAAGTTACTGAAAACTTTGTGTGTGTATGCACTAACACTTACTATCATGTAGTTGTATATATATATATATATATATATATATATATATATATATATATATATATATATATATATATATATGGTGGCTATTTCCATAACACCAAAAAGGAGGACACTTTGCGGCATTTAGTGAGGCAAGAATAATTGCATAGGACTCTGATGTACTTGCGACTACAATGTACTCGTAATACAAATTTGTCCATTATATCGATGGTATCATGATACAGTGATTCTGAAAAAGAATTCATTGCCGGACAATTTGATGTAGACCTATGTGTAACAGAAGAGGCAAAAAGTGTTTGTTCACAGTATTTGTATTTATTTAAGACATTGTGATGTCTGTTTCAAAAAAGTCTTGCAAAGTGCACAGTGCCTGAAATCATACAATTTCTGGACTTCTGGAAATAACAGAAATACATATACAAAACGTGATGATATGACGTAGCCAGCTGGCTTGTTTACGTTTTTAACCAATGATATATCAGATATTTATTTGACACCGCTTTCAGACAATCGTTTGTTTGACCAGATCTTACGGCATTAAACGCTATGCTGCAGCGTCCTAATAAAGATTCTAGAGCGGGTTTTTAAGGCTGATTCAGCGCAACTCCAAAAGGAGGACAAATGAGTGTTTATGAGGGGGCTTAAAATCTCTCTCTCTCTAATACTCTAATATAAATATATATATATATATATATATATATATATATATATATATATATATGGGTGCTGGAAGTTGGGCAACAGTTTGACGGTTGACCAGTTGCGCTGCTCTTAAGGATCCAGTCCTTTGATTACCTTAATTTTCTCGTCATATCTCGTCTTTGCATTAGGATTTAGTTTTAGGCGGTATGGTCCGACAATGTTTTCTTTAGCCCGCTGCATTTTGTAGGATTATATTCTGTTTATCACGCTAATTTTTAATTATTTTCATGCCAGAACACTAGCCTGCAATACCAGCCCATGTAAACTGGCCAAATATACCCATAATTCTTTGCGTTCTGATGACGTTGTCACCCAGTTGGTCACATGTCTTAGCGATCTCTATAAACCACACAAAAGTTTACTTGTTTTGTCTATCAACTCCTAGTTGTGTTATTTGAGTCAAATATGTATTATTTGTGACTATACGATGAAAAGTGTGTTAATTGGCCTGATTGTAATCTCCAAACTTCTGTTTATTTCATTTAAGACGTTAAATGCGACATCGATGTGCTATATGCTGTTTGCTGATAAGCCTTTTGGTGCTGTTTCCCAGGTATGTGTTTTAATCGAGTTTTGTCATGTTATGTGTTAAAATACTAGCCCCAGCTGAGTGTTAGCTTTTAGCACATGTGCTGTATCGTCTCGCACATGCTCTCTGCTGTGTAACTGCGCCATCTAAGGGCTGCGTTCTTCTCTCCATTTCATTTATATAAAATATATAAAATAAAATTATAAAAAATGATGGTTACTTGAGTTCATATTTTCCCTGTATTGATGTTAATTGTCTGTATTTGTGTTTTATATTTTATTTTAATGGATGTATGCTTTATTAAGAATTTTTCCACTATATGTTCACGCTCAATTTGAGAAAATGTATATAATCAGAATCTCATAGCTCGTCCTGCTGACGTTAAATGCGACATCAATGTGGTATATGCTGTTTGCTGATAAGCCTTTTGGTGCTGTTTCCCAGTTTTCTCGTGTCACAGATACAGTAAAGCAACCTTGAGTGACCATCCACCTGTTCTCCATGTGAATTTATTCCATCTACACACACACACACACACAGTCACATTGGTGCCGTGACTCGTTGTTTCTTCAATCAAGATGATATCTGAAGCGGCCGAGGGCCGAGAGTCAGGTGGACACAATCTTGTACAGAAACTGATTTTTTTTTTTAAAAGAAGACAAGAGGAACTTTATTCATTTTTTTTTTTATTATTATTCACTGAGAGACTTTGCGAATTTGAGATTTAGAGACATTTACTAAGGACAGTTCCCTTTCGTGGGAACTATCGACGCTACGTCGAATGACGTGATGGGAACCCTCTGTATTTTGTGTTCGTGAAGCACCTCTGTATCCAACCAATGAGAAAGACATGACGTCAGAGGCGGGTGACGTCACGGATCAGGAAGCTATAAAGCATACCCAGAACAAAGCACGCTAGCTTCTGTTGTCTTCAGCAAGCGCTATCTGTATCTGTCTGTCTTATTTATTGTTGTATTGTCTATCATACACACTGTGGTCTCTTTGTTCGAGGACAAGAGTTCCCAAGCACAAATAAGACACATATATATATAAGAATGGCGGAAAAGCAGCAGTTTAGGAAGTGTGCTCCTCCTTGCCCGCGTTTCATTGTGGAAGGAGACACACACGACATGTGCGTTAAATGCCTGGGGGTTGAGCATGCACAGGCGGCTCTCGAGGGAGCTGTCTGTGTACACTGCGAACGGCTCACCCTCAGAGTGCTGCGATCGCGCCGGGCGCTCTTTGAGGAGGGCGCTGGGGCGAGTGTTCCTCGCGGGTCTGGTCCCGCTGCTGCCGAGGCACAGCGAAGGCTGCTCTCGTGGGGTTCACAGATGGATCTAGCAGAGGGGGAAGAGACGGGCGCTGCCCTATCGCTTCCCTTACCTGCTAGACCCAGTGTCTCTCCTTTGGTGGCGGAAGCACGCGCAGCGGTTTCTTCCCCCCGAAGGGAGACACCGATGCTCAACGTATCTTCCTCCGAGGAGGTTGATGTGGAGAGCGTCGATGAGGAACCGCCAGCCTCATCCCCTGCATATGAGGAGCTTTTGGAGGTGGTGACCAGGGCAGTAGAAAAATTAAATATTGACTGGCCCGCGGAGAGACCTGACAGTAAACCAAAAAGCAAGTTAGACGAAAGGTTTCTCCCCGCACGGTCACTACCCCAGCGTCGGGGTCTGCCGTTTTTTCCCGACCTCCACACCGAGGTGTCGAGGTCGTGGAAGAGACCGGTTCAGTATCGGCTATACAGTCCACAGACATCTTTGTATAGTAATATTGTTGGCCTAAAACATCATGGCTATGGGGCGATGCCTCGGATCGAAGAGACGCTCGCGAGCCATCTCTCGCCTGAGTCGGCATCGTCCCTTAAGACCCCGACGTTGCCCACCAAGCCTCTAAAGACAACTTCCAGCTTGGTGGGCAAGGCTTATTCGGCAGCAGGTCAGGCGGCTGCATGCCTTCATACGATGTCAATCTTACAGGCATATCAAGCCGATCTGCTGGGGGAAATTGATGAGAGTGGGGAGGCGTCCTTTGAGGCAATTCATGAGCTAAGAAAAGCAACAGATTTAGCTCTCCGGGCCACCAAGGAGACGGCACCTTTGGCTCAATCTCTCTGATATCAAAGAAAGAGATAAAAACACGCTCATGGACGCGCCGCTGTCTCCTGCTGGCCTGTTCGGCGACGCAATGTCAACCGTCGTCGACAGGTTTCAGGACACACGGAAACAAACAGCGGCTTTCTCAAAAATTATTCCCCGCCGCTCTCATCCCCCCGAGGCTGCTGAGCGGGAGCAGCCTCGGCCGACAGCCAGCTCCTCAGCGCACAGGGCGCAACAGAAGGCCAGTGTCGCCTCCCGGGCTCCCCCACGAAAATCTTGGGGACCAGGTCGGGCGGCACAGGCGAAGCCTTCCGGAGGTAGGACGGATCTGAGGACCGTCATTATCTCTCGGAAGGCTTCAAAGAAGAGGTCCTGACATCTATGATGCAGGATCTCTCGAGGGTAGCCCCCTCTGGGGGGATTCGGATATCGGGTCCTCCCCAGTGCCCTCAGGGGACCGTCCTGTCAACCCTACCACCCAGTGTGCGTCAGGGCACAGCGGTCTCCGCCGATCCTCCGAGGAGGGTCGGTCAGCATGTAATTTGTTTGTCTGCCGGTGCGCCGCGTCAGATAGACGAGCCAAGTGCTCAAAAAACACCAGAGACCAGTCTTGAGAGACTGGTTCCCTTAGTAGAATATTTGGAAGAATGGAAAAGTCCCCCGAACATTTCGAAGTGGGTGCTGCTCATGATAGAACAGGGATACAGAATTCAATTTGGTTCTCGACCACCCAAGTTCAAAGGGGTGCTTCCCACAGTGGTAACCCCAGAGCAGTCTCTGGTGATGGAACAGGAGGTTACGACGCTTTTGCAAAAAGGGGCTATAGAAAGGGTTTCCCCTCCCAGCAAAATGTCGGGCTTTTACAGCCGCTACTTCATTGTTCCGAAGAAGGATGGAGGGTTGCGTCCGATCATAGATTTACGTTTGTTGAATCGATCCGTAAAAAAGCTGAAGTTCAAAATGCTTACACTCAGACAGATCATCCCTCAGATCAGGTCCGAGGACTGGTTTGTATCGATAGATCTGAAAGACGCATACTTCCATGTATCCATCCATCCTTCTCACAGGAAGTTCCTCAGGTTTGCTTTCGGGGGCGAAGCTTACCAATACAGGGTTCTTCCCTTCGGCCTATCCCTCTCACCCCGCACGTTCACAAAGTGCGTGGATGCAGCACTGGCTCCGCTGAGACTCCAGGGCATCCGCGTACTGAACTATATCGACGATTGGTTGATACTAGCTCAAACAGAACAATTAGCAGTTCAACATCGAGATGTTGTCCTGTCACACATGAAAAGGCTTGGGTTGAGGCTCAACGCCAAGAAGAGTGTGCTGGTCCCGAGTCAGGTTGCAAACTATCTAGGAGTAATCTGGGATTCCACCACGATGCAGGCGCAGTTGTCCCCTGCTCGTGTGAGTTCCATTCTCGGGGCTGTGAATGGGGTGAAATTAGGCCAGTCACTCACTGTAAAACAGTTTCAGAGACTGTTGGGTCTGATGGCAGCCGCGTCCAACGTTATTACTTTTGGCCTCCTGCACATGAGACCCTTACAGTGGTGGCTCAGGACCAAGGGGTTTTCTCCGAGGGGAAATCCTTTTCGCACGATCAAAGTCATGCGGCGATGCCTTCGTGCTCTGGTCATGTGGAAGAAGCCTTGGTTCCTATCCCAGGGACCCGTGCTGGGGACTTTTGGTCGTCGTGTAATGCTTACGACAGATGCTTCCCTCACGGGCTGGGGGGCGATCATGAGTGGTCGCTCGGCTCAGGGTCTCTGGGAGGACCATCAACGCTCCTGGCACATAAATCGGCTGGAGATGATGGCGGTGTTTCTCGCATTGAAACACTTCCTCCCAGACCTGAGAGATCACCATGTGTTGGTCCGCACGGACAACACTGCGGTGGTCTCGTACATCAACCATCAGGGGGGTTTGCGGTCTCGCCTGTTATCAAGGTTGGCCAGTCGCATCCTCCTCTGGTCCCAGGGAAAGCTCCTCTCGCTGAGAGCAGCTTACATCCCCGGGCGGTTGAATGTAGGAGCGGACGCCCTGTCGAGGCAGGGCGCGAGACCGGGGGAATGGAAACTCCACACCGAGGTGGTGGAGTTGATATGGAAAACTTTCGGTCGAGCTCAAGTCGATCTATTTGCCACAGAGGAATCAGCTCAGTGCCCTCTGTGGTATTCCCTACAGCACCCAGCACCTCTAGGGCTGGACGCTATGCTACAGACATGGCCGAGGCTGCGTCTGTATGCATTTCCCCCAGTCTCACTGCTCCCGGGGGTTCTGGAGAAGGTCCGCCAGGAAAAGGTCGACCTAATATTGGTGGCCCCTTACTGGCCGACCAGGATATGGTTTTCAGACATAATGTCACTACTAAGCGGCTCTCCCCTAGAGCTTCCTCTCAGACAGGACCTCCTGTCTCAAGCGGGCGGTACGATTCTCCATCCCCGTCCGGAAATGTGGAAACTGTGCGCCTGGCCTCTGAGGGGGCAAGGCTCATAGAATCTGGTCTCCCAACCGAGGTTGTGGAGACCATACTTCACTCCAGAGCTCCCTCCACGAGGAAGTTGTATTCATATAAATGGAAATTGTTCGCTACATGGTGCGAACAACGTAATTTGGACCCTGTCCAGTCTCCTATCAGCTATGTGCTACAGTTCCTTCAAGAAAAGTTTTCAGAAGGCTTAACCCCTTCAACACTGAAGGTTTATATTGCAGCCATTTCGGCTTATCATAATCCTGTAGGGGGTTCTTCGGTGGGCCGAGACCCCCTAGTTATACGCTTCCTCCGTGGCGCACTCAGGTTGAGACCTGTGGTGCGCACAAAAACCCCGACCTGGGATTTGACTATTGTGCTTCAAGGGTTAGCCGAGGCTCCCTTTGAGCCAATAGAAGAAGTGTCAGATAAATTACTGACATTAAAAACCATCTTCCTACTGGCCGTTTCTTCACTAAAAAGGATCGGCGATCTACAAGCGCTGTCAGTCGCTCCATCATGTCTAGAATTTGCACCGGGCATGGTTAAGGCCTTTCTACACACTAAACCAGGCTATGTTCCCAAGGTGCCATCGAGAGTCCCAGGTCCCATCACACTTGAGGCGTTCTGCCCGCCTCCATTCACAAATCCAGATCAGGAAAAGAAAAATCTGCTTTGCCCTGTGAGGGCACTGGATGCTTACGTCCACAGAGCTGCCCTGTGGAGGAAAACAGATCAGTTGTTTGTGTGTTATGGGTCCCCTAAGAAAGGGGGCCCAGCATCCAAGCAGAGGATGAGTAAGTGGGTGGTTGAGGCCATCTCACTGGCGTATGAAACAGTGGGACTCCCATGTCCCTTAGTCGTGCGTGCTCATTCCACGAGAGGTATGGCGGCATCTAAAGCTCTCTTGTCCGGAGTCTCTCTGGACGACATATGTGGTGCGGCTGGATGGTCATCCCAGCACACCTTCATTAGATTTTATAATCTCAACTTAAATGTTACTCCGGGCGCCAGAGTTCTACAAGACAACAGCCAGGCATTCGGAGATACGGCGTAGTTGGGATAGCGTTCCCATCACGTCATTCGACGTAGCGTCGATAGTTCCCACGAAAGGGAACGTCTCGGGTTACGAGTGTAACCCCTGTTCCCTGAGTAAGGGAACGAGACGCTACGTCACGTTGCCGTACCTCCTACATACCTGGAGCGCTTGCTTCAGACATATTACAGAAGCTAGCATGCTTTGTTCTGGGTATGCTTTATAGCTTCCTGATCCGTGACGTCACCCGCCTCTGACGTCACGTCTTTCTCATTGGTTGAATACAGAGGTGCTTCACGAACACAAAATACAGAGGGTTCCCATCACGTCATTCGACGTAGCGTCTCGTTCCCTTACTCAGGGAACAGGGGTTACACTCGTAACCCGAGACGTTTTTCAACAGCACTTTCTAGAATTTTTTTTTTCTCCTATTTTATTCATTGTTTGTTTACTGAGATTCATTATGAGTGGTTTTGATGACTATAATACTCCAATCTGTGGAAGTAAAGGTAGAGGATGGGGTTTGTAATGCTAGACTTATTACAAAGCCAGTTGTCAATTTCCAGAAATGTGAAAGAACCACCTAGCTTCAGAGGTGAAGTTTCTGATACTGTTGACCTAAGTGAATGGATTGATGTCATGAGAGATTACGTAAAACGTAATAATTTGAAAAAAGAACAACAAGTGGAGGAAATTTTGATCCATCTAAGAGGCAAAGCAAGAGATGTGGTCAAGTTTGGCATAAGAAACAGTGACATTGACATTTGCATAACCCTGATGCTATCTTCAGTATTTTCAGGAAACACTTTGAGGCAACTCCCTGCTCTCCTCTCCCGCTGGCTGACTTCTATACCACCCTACCCAGACCAGATGAGGACGCTTATGAGTACTGGCTCAGGTTAAACCGTGCAGTTGACGTCGCTGCAGAACGTTTGAAAGAAAAGGGTAAAGTTTTGAACTGTCCAGGTACAGAGGTAACCCGCATGTTCATCAGACACTGCCCATGTAAAGAGCTTGCCATCACTTTTCGATCTAAAACAATGGATGCATGGTCTGTGCGAGAAGTTCAAGATATTTTGAATGAATATCACTCCGAAACCAGTCTTGTATCTGCAGTGAGTCATGCTGCGCCCACAAAAATTCCTTTGAACAGAGCTGAAGTGGAACTGTCGACAGCAGCACTTGCATCTACTTCTGATGTCCAGCAGTCTAAATCTTTGGAAGCTTCTGCATTAGAGCGAGTCATGAGCCTGTTGGAAAAAGTCCTGTTAAAGTCATGTGCGGTCCAGTGATGAGAGAACAAACGTGCTGGATAAGTTAGGACTGCAGGATCTGGATTTGGATGCTTGTGAAGTCTCAGATGAGTGGAAGGATAGACTTCTGAATCTCATTGAGATTCTCACGTGGAAAGATGGACTGCGGGGAAGCCACCGACTTTGTCCACAAAATTCATTTGGTGGACGAGAAGCCATTTCGACTCCCTTATCGACGTGTAGCCCCCTGCCACTATAAAAAGCTGCGTACTGTCTTGAATGAGATGGAAGTGAAGGGCATTATAAGAAAATCTCAGAGTGAATATGCATCTCCTTTAGTTCTGGTGTGGAAAAAGAATGGCGACCTTCGTATTTGTACAGATTTTAGATGGCTGAATGCGAAGACAGTAAAGGATGCCCCCCCACTCCCGCACCAAGCTGATGCACTTGCAGCCCTGGGAGGCAACATTTCTTTTCGACTATGGACTTAACTTCTGGCTTTTATAATGTTCCCTTGTTTGAAGAGCATAAGAAGTACACCGCTTTTTCCTCTCCTTTCGGGCTTCACGAGTACAATCGTCTACCTCAGGGTTTAACCAACAGTCCAGCAACCTTTATGAGGATGATGATGTCCATCTTCGGTGATGAAAATTTCACTAACCTTCTTTGCTACTTGGATGATTTGATGGTTTTCGCTCCAAGCGAGCAGGTAGCTCTTCACAGACTAGAGCTGGTTTTCTCACGCCTGTCTGAACACAACTTAAAGTTAGCTCCAAAGAAGTGCATGTTCCTCAGGAGATCTGTTAAGTTCTTAGGACACGTTGTCACTGAGCATGGTGTTCAGACTGACCCAGAGAAAGTTAAGGTCATCAATGACATCCAGACCGTCGATCTCATGGAAGCTGATGGTATAACCCCTTCTCAAAAGAAGATCAGATCTTTCCTGGGTATGATTTTATATTATCAGCACTTAATTTAATTTAATTTCATTCATTTAATTTATTTATAAAGCACAAATAAACACAACAAAAGTTGACCACTGTGCTGTACAGAGAAAAAAAGAAATAAAAGACAGGAGTAGTAAAAGACATCGCTAAAATTTTAAAAATAAAACAATAGTTAGAATGAATGAAATGCAAGACTAAGAAGATGAGACTGTAACTTTGATTTAAAATCATAAAGACGAAGCAGATCTTACAGATAAGGGAAGACTGTTCCATAACTTTGGGCCGGCCACTGCAAATGCACGGTCACCTTTCATCTTCAATCTTGATCTTGGATATGACAGAGTGATACTGTCTGAGGATCGCAAGCATCTAACTGATGAATTCATGTTTAAGAGGTCTGACAAATAAGAAGGTGCCAGACCATTTAAAGACTTAAAAACAAACAGCAAAATCTTAAATTCAACTCTATAACGCACTGCAACCAATTAAGAGACATTAAAATTGGAGAAATGTGTTCTCGTTTACGAACCCCAGTTAAAAACCTGGCTGCGGCGTTTTGGACCATCTGAAGTCGTGAGATGGAGGATTGGGGTAATCCAACATACAACGAATTACAATAGTCCAATCGAGATAAAACAAATGCATGTGTGGTTCTTTCAAGATCCTTATAAGACAGAAAAGATTTAACTTTAGACAGAAGTTTAAGATGAAAAAAACATGACTTAACTACTGAATTTATATGTTGGTCAAACTTAAGGGGAGAATCAAAAAGAACTCCCAAATTTTTCACGGTTGGTTTGATACAGGAATTTAAAAAAACACAATTAAAATTTGGTTTTCCCTTTCCCACTGAGGGACCAAAGACAATCACTTCAGTCTTACCCTCATTTAAATGCAAAAAATTCAGAGACATCCAAGATCGCACATCGGCTAAGCATGCAAGCAAGGTTTCTAGGCCTTGCTTGTCATTACGTTTCAAAGGTAAATAAATTTGAGTGTCATCTGCATAAAAATGAAAAGACACTCCATGCTTCCTAAAAATTGAACCTAATGGAAGCATGTAGAGTGAAAACAAAATAGGAGCCAGGATAGATCCTTGTGGAACACCACAAGTTAGAGGTGCTACAGATGACCAATACCTACTGAGAAGGTTCTATTACTAAGATAAGATCTGAACCAGCTAAGGGCAGTTCCCTGGATGCCCACACACTTTTCAAGACGTGATAAAAGAATATCATGATCAACTGTATCAAAAGCTGCACTCAAATCTAAGAGTACCAAAATTACTGAGTTCCCAGAGTCAACAAATAATAAAATATAATTTAATACTCTAAGAAGTGCAGACTCAGTACTATGTTTTTTCATAAATCCAGACTGGAATTTTTCAAACATACAATTTTTTGCCAAAAAACTCTGTAGCTGCATAAATACAGCTCTCTCTAAGACCTTTGCAAAAAAAGGTAAATTTGAAATTGGCCTAAAGTGCGATAAAACAGTTGTATCCAGATTTGGCTTTTTCAACAGAGGTTTCACCATAGCGTGTTTACACAAAGCTGGAACAGATCCAGAAAGAAGGCTCTTATTTATAATTGCTAAAATCCAGTCCCCAACACTATCAAATACCAATTTTAAGAATTGGGTAGAAACAATATCAAGGGCAGAAGTAGTAGGCTTCAGCTTAACAACTGAATCCATTAAACCCAACATAGTAATAGGCTCAAATGAATTTAAAAAACTAGTGGGACTCAAAAAATCTACAGGGTCATCAGTAGACGGAATAATGGACTGTCTAATTACATCCATTTTATCCACAAAAAATCTTAGAAAGTCTTCACATAAAGTTGAGGATTCAACTAAATAGATATTGCTTGTTGGATTAAAAACAGAATCCAATATGAGTCCTGGGGCTGTTAGTGCTTTTAGAAATTAACTCGGAGAAGTTGTCAGATTTGGCAACTTTCACAGCTTTTTGATATGAAATTAAAGACTCCCATAGGATTTCATATGATATTTGTAGTTTATCCTTTTTCCACTTGCGTTCTGCTCTTCTGCAGGCTTGTCTTAAACTACGAGTATTGCTGTTTAGCCATGGTTCAACTTTGCTTTTATGTTTTTTTAATTTCATAGAGGCAACAATATCTAAACCACTGGTGCATACAGAATTAAACATGTTAAGAAGCTCATCCACATTTCACACATTAGCAAGGAAATCCACAGACAGCAAATGACAAGCCTCATTGAATGCTACTGAATAATTGTCCACAGATGTTGGACCAAACAGGCACGTGACCATTTTGCAGGTCTAATAATTTCAGTAGTATGACAAGAGATATCAATGGTAACAAGCTTATGATCTGAAAAACTTAGGCCACCAATATTAACATCCGAAATAGAAAGGCCATGTGTTAGCACCAAGTCTAAAATATGACCATGTGCATGTGTAGGTTCTTTCACCCACTGACAGAAATCACAAGCATCTACGAGACTAAGAAACTCTTTCGCTAATGCTGTGTCACAACAGACATGAATGTTAAAATCACCAACAATTAAAATTCTGTCAAATTTAGGAGTGATTCCCCCTAAAAATTCAGAGAACTCAGTAATGAATTCGTTTTCGTTTTTGGTGGACGATAAACAACTGCCACCACTAGCGTGTTCATCAGGTCCAATGAAAAAAGCTGAACTTCAAAGCTTGTGAAAGTGTCCATTTCTATTAATCGGCAACAGAAACTGTTTCTAAAAACAGATGCCAGTCCTCCACCCCGGCTGTTTGCTGATAAGCCTTTTGGTGCTGTTTCCCAGTTTTCTCATGTCACAGATACAGTAAAGCAACCTTGAGTGACCATCCACCTGTTCTCCATGTGAATTTATTCCATCTACACACACACACAGTCATATACAGTCGTGGCCAAAAGTTTTGAGAATAACATAAATGTTGGAAATTGGGAAAGTTGCTGCTTAAGTTTTTATAATAGCAATTTGCATATACTCCAGAATGTTATGAAGAGTGATCAGATGAATTGCATAGTCCCTTTTTGCCATGAAAATTAACTTAATCCCAAAAAAACCTTTCCACTGCATTTCATTGCTGTCATTAAAGGACCTGCTGAGATCATTTCAGTAATCATCTTGTTAACTCAGGTGAGAATGTTGACGAGCACAAGGCTGGAGATCATTATGTCAGGCTGATTGGGTTAGAATGGCAGACTTGACATGTTAAAAGGAGGGTGATGCTTGAAATCATTGTTCTTCCATTGTTAACCATGGTGACCAGCAAAGAAACGCGTGCAGCCATCATTGCGTTGCATAAAAATGGCTTCACAGGCAAGGATATTGTGGCTACTAAGATTGCACCTAAATCAACAATTTATAGGTTCATCAAGAACTTCAAGGAAAGAGGTTCAATTCTTGTAACGAAGGCTTCAGGGCGTCCAAGAAAGTCCAGCAAGCGCCAGGATAGTCTCCTAAAGAGGATTCAGCTGCGGGATCGGAGTGCCACCAGTGCAGAGCTTGCTCAGGAATGGCAGCAGGCAGGTGTGAGCGCATCTGCATGCACAGTGAGGCGAAGACTTTTGGAAGATGGCCTGGTGTCAAGAAGGGCAGCAAAGAAGCCACTTCTCTCCAAAAAAAACATCAGGGACAGATTGATCTTCTGCAGAAAGTATAGTGAATGGACTGCTGAGGACTGGGGCAAAGTCATATTCTCAGATGAAGCCCCTTTTTGATTGTTTGGGGCATCTGAAAAAAGGCTTGTCCGGAGAAGAAAAGGTGAGCGCTACCATCAGTCCTGTGTCATGCCAACAGTAAAGCATCCTGACACCATTCATGTGTGGGGTTGCTTCTCATCCTCACTCACAATTCTGCCCAAAAACACAGTCATGAATAAAGAATGGTACCAAAACACCCTTCAACAGCAACTTCTTCCAACAATCCAACAACAGTTTGGTGAAGAACAATGCATTTTCCAGCACGATGGAGCACCGTGCCATAAGGCAAAAGTGATAACTAAGTGGCTCGGGGACCAGAATGTTGAAATTTTGGGTCCATGGCCTGGAAACTCCCCAGAACTTAATCCCATTGAGAACTTATGGTCAATCCTCAAGAGGCGGGTGGACAAACAAAAACCCACTAATTCTGACAAACTCCAAGAAGTTATTATGAAAGAATGGGTTGCTATCAGTCAGGATTTGGCCCAGAAGTTGATTGAGAGCATGCCCAGTCGAATTGCATAGGTCCTGAAAAAGAAGGGCCAACACTGCAAATACTGACTCTTTGCATAAATGTCATGTAATTGTCGATAAAAGCCTTTGAAACGTATGAAGTGCTTGAAATTATATTTCAGTACATCACAGAAACAACTGAAACAAAGATCTAAAAGCAGTTTAGCAGCAAACTTTTTGAAAACTAATATTTATGTAATTCTCAAAACTTTTGGCCACAACTGTGTGTGTGTGTGTGTGTGTGTGTGTATATATATATATATATAAACACTGCAACATTCTGTAAAAAAAGAAGAAAAAAAAAAGAAAGTGTCAATTTTGATTTCATGGTTACTTTTAATGATAAAATGGCTTGCCAGAAACCAGAATCCACACTGGTGAGTTCCCAAGTAAATAAAAATGATCTAACCCAGTAAATTTGATTCAAAAATGATAATTATATTTTTTTGACTTGAATCAAACCAGATTTTTGTTAAATTTTTTTCAGTGTACATTTTTTGTCAAAATAAAATCTAATCAACTGATTTTAAGTGGGAAAACATGATTTAATTTTACAAAATGAACTTGACTTTGCACCAACAAACTGAACTTTTATGGGATAAATCAAGACCGTTATTGAGGACAGTCGAAAGGTATAACATTTTCACTCAGGTTTGCACATTTAAAGGTTAACATATTAACCTGGACAGCTGTGCTCAATTAATGTTTAATGTTTGTCACGTGACGACACTTTAGCATACTATTATGAAACATTTTGTTGCATATTGTATACTATTTCACACACTATTCGTATGCACTAGGTGTGCCATTCCGAATCCGAACACAGTTCGGTCTGCGCAGCGCCGCTTCAAGTCGAACAACATGATGACTTTTCATGTGGGGTTATCCAATAGTATGTTCCTGCACAACCGGAGGCTGCAGTTTCAGGACCGCAGATCTAGGACCGCAGTTCTAGGACCCTAGTTTTTCGTGACAGCGCCACCTACCGTACTGGATGATATAGCGATGGCTGCAGTTTCAGAGAGGTTAATTACTAGTGTGCTTTGAGTCACAATTTTAAATTTAAACATGAATTTACACAAAATATAAATGAAAATTTTATATCAATTTTAAAACAATTGTAAAAAATGGAGAACTTTAAGTCTTAGTCTCTTGAATTATACAGTATATTGATTAACCTCCTTAAAGTGAATTAGCTCATTATCAAGTAAGTTAAAGTTGGAATCAGCGTATGCAGTCACTAAATTACAGCCGATATTTTAAAGGTTGTTGAGAGGCAAGACAAGACACAAGAATGATTCAAGAATGTTTGTTTGTTTGTTTGTTTATTTATATGTATGTCATTTTTGCGACAACAGCACCAAAGCGAACCCCTTTTCCATCAGTTGCTGCATGGATAGAATGGCTGTAGGCTTCAACTCTAGAGAAAGATAGAGCGAGAGACAGAGACAGAGAGAAAGAGAGACAGAGAGAGATAAATAAGAAACATTTGTTTAACATATTCAACTGGAATATATATTATATATATTTTATACTTAAATATGGTAAAACAATGAATATTAAGCCACTGTTCACACTTATACATTAAGCTGCAGGTAAATCTTACAAACCTTACATCAACCATGCTCTTGTCATCTGATAAGTTTAATTAATGTGCTGGCTAGATTCACTTATAATACTTCGTCATTAAAACTCAACAAGGATTTATGAAATCATGGCCATGAATTAACATCGTAGTAATTAATAAAACTAGCTCACAAACTCTTAATTTGGTGGGAATTAATTATTAATTAATAGTTAGCAGTTCTCAATATGTAAACTTCGCACCGTTTAAACGTTATCAAATAAAACTTAATTAAATATCGGTACTCACCGTTTGATTGCTGTCCACATTGTTCATCTTTAATTAGTGTTGATCCAGTACGGTAGGTGGCGCTGTCACGAAAAACTAGGGTCCTAGAACCGCGGTCCTAGAAATGCGGTCCTGAAACTGCAGCCTCCGGTTGTGCAGGAATACCCTTCTCGTTATCCTGTATCTGGTTGGCTGGAATGAGAACTAGTATTGGAGAGGCCAATCACAAAAAGACACAAAGCGCAACACAAAATACCGTGGGTGCTTCACTACGTGAGAGTCTGTTTTCATTTTTACAGACACGGTATCACCGTGATCATTTCTGAAAGATGTTAATTTTAGCGTACACTATTATAAAAAGGCATTTAGAAATATTAACATCTTTCATGTTTCATTCATTTTTGCACGACACGGCTCTGGCTTACACCATATCCAGAGCCATAGAGAGACACCATATCTAGTCTGTAGGGGTGTACGCGCCTCGATGTAATGTTCGTTTCGTACATTTAAATATTTGCGAAGTTTGTTTTTTATAAAACACACGTTTTGTATTGTACATATAGCATATATCATTGGGTTGTTATTTTTTTATATTTTGATATTTTTTATTAGATCACATGAACGCATAGTTCACCCTACACCGGTGAAATAGGTTTCATCCGCATGTCCCGGAAGTTCTTTGAGGTTTTGGTGACGCTGCATTAGGCGACATGGCTCATCTCTGTAAGTGTAATTTTTGCACGTTTTCATGCTGTTATTTAAGATTTATGCTTATTAAAATACATTAAGAGTAAACAGTTATACGTTACTGATATTTTTAGGCGGTTTTAGTGAATGCAGCAATTTTATTCGAACAGTTCTTGCAGGCAGCTTTCACCAGCCAGTCAGTCAGCACTTTAATTTATTCTGATATTAATACATATTAAACATGATTTTTTCTTAAATGGTGTTGTGCGTAGTATTTATCCGGAGTCAGCGTAAGTTTTATAAATGATTGATAAATTTTTAGTCTCGTGAACAGTAGCAACGTAGTTCTATAGCTTCTGAGTACAGTAATGTAGCACGTATAGTACACATGTCAGTTCTGGTGTAACTCTTAAAGTTTTCTTTTTTGTTGCTGGGTTATAAACAGCTAAATAATGGCACTTACTCTAGGGTTCCATTTGGGAATTTTCATATTTTGATTTCTAGGCCTGGAAAGGTTATCTGTAGTGAATATACACTTTTCAACTTAAACTGAGCTGTAAAATATTGAATTGGCTAAAAATTGCTCTTTGTGGGGGCGATTTCTATAAATGTATCAAAAAAGTTATGCTTTCAGACATCCAATTTGCAGAATTTCCACTTTATTTCAAACAACCCAGCTCTTTCCACAACCACAAAATGCACCTTATGCTTTTCTAGCAGACAAACGTTTCCCTTGCGTTGTAGTCTCCCTAAAATGTGTCATCATATGAACTGCATTAAGTTTGTACATGTATCCATTTGAAGGTTTGTTCAGCTTGCTGGTCCTGTCCCTGGTTATAAAGACCCAGACCCAGACGCCGTCCCATCATCTGACCACCAGCGATGTGGCCAGACTCCAGGCTGTATTGAGCCAACCCCTCATTGACCTCAAGTCCGCTTATTACTCTGTTGTTGGACTTAGCAAGTTGGGAATCTTTGTTGCAGACGCAGATGTAAGAAAAAACATCTTTCATATTGGTGAAATTTTAGTATGTCGTTTTCACTCTCTAATTTTATCTTTCCTCTCTACCTCAGGAGACATGCAGGTTTATCAAATCAAACCTAGATCCCTCTAGCATTGAGTCACTGTTTTATGCAGCAGAAGCCAGCCAAGCTCTGTCTGGATGTGAGGTAAAATACATAATCTCTCTCTTTTTGTGTCTTAATCACTGGTTGTCACAATCAGCTCCCTAGTTCAGTAGTAAGGGCACTCACCAGGGAGTTAGCCATTTTAAAAGCTGTCTCAATCTCAAAATCCTAGAACATTCAGTCCCTAAAAAAAAAATTCTACAATGTGCCACGTAACCCAGGGTGCATTAATGTTCACTATGATTCCTTAACTCGGTAGTTTCCAAACAAGGGTCGTGCCCCCTCAACATTGGGCAGGATGTGAAATAAGATTTTTTTAAATAAAAAAATAAATAAATACAGATTTATTTTTTCTAAATGCAAATATGTTGCAATATGTTAATTTTTTTGCAAGAAAAAATAGTTTTGAACATTTAAGGGATTTTTACATTTGTTTATTACCCTGTAAGTAGCTACAAATGAGTATGTAAAGCAAATAACTTTTTTAAAAATTACATGCGCAGCATGCCTCCGTCCCGCGCAATGTTCTCACCTTTTTTCCTTCTTACTTGTTTGCATCCCTGTAATCTAAATCGGTTTAAATTGTAATAATATTTCACAATATTATTGTTTTTACTGTATTTTTAATTAAATAAATGCATTATGCAGCCTTGGTGAGCAGACGAAACTTCTTATATATTTCTTATATATTCTTTATCAACATTAAAACAAGAACTCACAATGGGTATGATTTTGTGTCAAAGATGCACAGTCAGCATCTATAAATCCAAATCCCCACTTTTACAAAGGTACATTGTCAAAAATGGTGGTAATATAGCACGATTTGCTAAGGCAGCATACTCTGCGCTCAACCTATGCATATAGCACGCTGCTTGTGTGGATGCAGTTTGTTTTATGATCTGTCCTGACAATAGTTATTTTTTAATTTCACAAATAAGAAGGATGAGATGAGTTAATATTACAAACTGTTTCTTTGCTTTTTTTTTTAAGATTCTGTACTGGGCTTACAGTTCACATGTGCTGGGTACTTTGCACTGTATGTGGATGATTGTGTTTGTCCTCCACCACCAAACACCGTTTTTGACCCAGGAACCCATAAAGAAAAGGAAAAAAAACTTTTAAATGAGTACTTGAAATGCTTGTAAAATCAAAATATTTATAGTTATAAAATTATATAATATTATTAAAAACGTAATGTGCTGTTAAACACTTTATGTGATTTACTTAAAGCAAAATAAACTATTTTATATATACTACTATACACTTCAAAATGTCCAAAAAGACATGGTTAACGTAATCCTTATGAATCAAGCAGTCTTATGAATCAATGTCTTCTGAAGAGATTTATAGACCATTTGGTTGTTTGCAAACAGCGATGATGTGTTTTGTTTTCGGAGCCTACCTGGTGGCAGAAAAGGACAGTTCTGCAGTAGCTGTCTGTGGAAGCCATGGAATAAAATGATTAAAAAGGTAATTCCAAGTTTATATCTCACAATAATTCTGAGAAGAAAAATCTGAATTGTGAGATATAAACTTGACATTCTGCCTTTTTTCCTCAAAATTGCGAGTTTGTTTCACATTTCTGACTTTTCTCAGAATTGTGATATAACCTTGCAGTTGCGAGTTATAAAGTCTGAATTGGGAAATAAATAACTTGCAGTTGTGAGGAAAAAAAGTCAAAATTGTGAGATAATGTTATAGGTTTAAATGTTATTTATTTAAAATGTTATAGGTTTAAATAATGTTTCATGCTAAAACTGTAGGGCTAGTACATTGTGCCTATGTCCATATGTGAATATTATGTAGATCTATACATCAAATTCATTCTTTATTAGTAGGGTAATGGTTGCAGGTTTCATCAGTCCAATCTGTCCGTTTAATGGCTTGCAACCATAAATGCCTTTGTCTTAGCTTCTTCGACAATAGTATTCTGTAAAAATGAAGACCGTCTTTTTTTGTCTTCCAATTCTGAGATTCCGGGAATTTCGTTCGTTTTCCTCCAATGTTACCGCAGTTTTTCTGCCACCACAATGCACGCGCAACTGCAGTGACGAAACTGTGACATCTCCAAAATGATCTACATAAAGCTCATCAAATATGATAAACATAAAGCCCAACTATGTTTGCTTAATGCACGAGAATCAATGAGGTTTGTTTTTGTGTCACGCATGCACGTTCGCGAATACAAGTGAAATGCTCTCACTGTACAGTCCTGTAAAAACTATTGTTGCTATTTTTGATCCTGACAGATTTCTGTATCAAATGACACACGTGATTTGCTGTTGGCTACTGTGAGTGAGGACTCCACTGCATCTCAGATTCATCAGTCTGTGAGTGCTCTCAGCTCCCTTGGGCTACCTCTGGCCTCACAGGAAGTGGTCAGTGCCCTGAAAGCTCGTATCTCCAAAGAGGATAATGTCTTGGCGTAAGTATTATTGTTATTTAATGTAAATGTTATTTCCTAACATTTTGTTTTTTCTTAAGGCTTTCTTTGTGGAATCTTTATTAGTTAATTCTCGAGACATATCTGATTTTCTCGCTTCCTGACAGAATCATTCTGGCACTGCAGACTGCGTCTCGTCTCTCTCAGCAAGCTGAACTCGGAGATATCCTGGAGGAGATTGAGGTATGAGAGTGTAGCACATCATTTCTGATTTATTAGCCATGGACCAATCAGCTGTAAGCTGGAGAATAGACTACAGAAATACCAAAAAACACTGGAGTAACACTGGAATTGCCTCTATTTATAATGTAATTCAGTTAGTATAAAAATTTTTTACTTTGCATTGGCTAATTTAGTGTTATGATTATTACTGTGGGTGAATCTCACAAAACTTGTCCAGGGTCACATTTCATACCAATATCTAAAAAACATTATTAAATATTAAATATGCTTCATTATTACAATTATAAGTGCAAAATATAATTAATCTTAGTGAGATGAAATATGACCTAGAAATGTTTTTAACAATAAAACATTTTGTTAAATATTGTCACATGCTTTATGTGCTTTTTTAATTATTTTATTTATTTTTTCGATTCTGATTTTTTTGTAGGATCTGGCTGCCCGTTTAGATGATCTAGGAGGATTGTATCTTCAGTTTGAGGAGGGGCTGGAGGCCACAGCACTGTTTGTTTCCGCTGCGTATGCCCTGTCTGATCATGTGGACATGGAGCCCCCCTTGAAAGAGGTTTGGAGTTCGAAATAAATATAGAACTATGTAGAATATTTTCCTTGTACAGACGGACTGAGCTCCATAGGATTGATATCAGTGATGCACCAAAATGTTTGTCCAAAACAGCAATTTTCAATTTTGGGATTTTCAAAATGGTTTTAGATGGATGAAAACATTGACCAAAATAGTGACATTTAATTAGTACTTCTCTGATAGTGTGTTTTGACTGTGTCCATGTATATTTTATATTTCACACACTCAATGTTAATAAACTACAACAGGTAAACACGTCAGTGTGGACACTAGTGCTGGATTGACAATATTGATTTCTCAATTTTAATTGATACAGATATGCATTTTTAAGTCTCAAGATCAATCTGTTATTCTAAGCAGGTTTCTGTTAATTTATTTACAAAACTTCATTAAACATATTTATCGCTCCTGCCATCCAATTATCGCAATAAGCTTTGTGCTTTGTTACTAATATGAAACAAAGTCTCAACTTTCAAATAAAAAAAAAAAAAATGTAGTTTTGGCATTCTTTAATATGACGTGACGGATTGCTGTAGCGCCTCAGTTCAAGCGATAGCACGGCAAATAAAAAAAAAAGTTCAAGCAAATATGAACCGATCATCACTCCCTTCTTACTGCTAGTTACAGTTACGAAATAAACATAAATGAACATCAGTAGGTATGTTGAAAGAAACAGTACAGCTTACTGAAATGAATCGTGTCTTATGTAATCGGTAATCACTCAGTGTTTCAGCAATTTTAACAGCTTTGTATACTTGTTTAATTACCCATAAACCCATTAGTTACCTAGAAAAAATAACTCTAGAGAGGAGCATTTCAATAAATATATGCACTATATTACATATTCATTATATTTTTACTTAAGCTGTTAGTGATGTCTTCATGTTTTTGAACAAGTTATTAGAGTTTACTATCAATTAAAGTTTATATTTCACCAACAAATTGTAGTAAAAGCACACTTTTTACATCACAGGATCAGGTAATCCAGCTGGTGAATTCTATCTTCAGTAAGAAGTCTTGGGACTCTCTCTCAGAGGCATTCAGTGTGGCCAGTGCGGCTGCAGCGCTTTCCAACAATCGCTTCCATGTGCCTGTTATTGTCAGTGCCCAGGGCCCTGCTGCCGTATCCCACAGCCATCCCTTTCTCCAGGTAGGCCTCATGTTTTTTGTTTGTTCTTCACATTTCACAATGGACAGTTTTACGAATTTTTCCTCAACATGCTTCCATTTGTTTCAATTTCTTCTGCCTTCGGTTCTTACTCAGGTTCAAACATATGCGGCTGTATATGTCGCATATGTTTTATATATGCACAGTGCTTGCCATCTTGAGTAACAAAACACTACATGCTGTTGTGTTAGCCAATGTGTTAGTCGATGAAGTTAGCCAATCACAGCAGTGGCTGTTTGTTTTTGTTTCTGGAAGAAATTGAAAAATTCTTCAAAGAGAGTGAAAATGAGGAAGGAAAATGATCTTTTTTTTTTTTTTTTTTTTTTTTTTGTGCTAAAAACTTTGCAAACTTTATAAACTTACTTTGAGAAACAGTATAAAAATCTGAAACTACATTCCATGACCCCTTTAACATTTTTAAACCAAAGGCATAAAATAATATTGAAACCGAAGCACTTATGTTCAAGAAGGAGCGTGAAATGTGTTGTGCACATGCTCTGCTGCCAGTAGAAAGACTTGGGGTGTGTTCACATTTGCCAGGTTTGGTTTGATTTCAAACGAACACTGGTGCAATTGCTCTGTTAGTGCGGTTCATTTGAATAAGCGCAAGCACTGCCATCTCGAACCTTTGTGTGCACCAAACAAGCAGATGAGCCCCCTGAAATGGTGGGTCTTGGTCCACTTCCAAACGAACTCTGGTGCAGTTTAACTGAAATATGAACGTAACAAAGACATTTAAACAAACTAAAAACCAGACATCATGTTGTCACATGATTTAATGCTGAAAAGGACAGAATGCCCAATAATACCAGTCTCATCATCGCTGCAATTTTGCCCATTACAGTTTAGTACAGGCATCGGAACTGCATCTGTTTGCAGCAGATCTTTGTTTGCATGTGTAACAGAGGGATTCCTGGCTCAGTTTTGACTCCTTTACATATTTACTAAGTTCTTTGTAAGTTCTCAGCTGGTAAAAATACCCTAATGTGCACACACATACAACGAGTGCATTTAGCCCATTTAGCATTGTTTTGGATGTTCAGTAAGTTCCAACGCGAAATATACAGCACATGGCTTTTTTGGTTTGTTTGTTTTGTATCTTTAGGTTCGGTGTTCAATGACAGTGTTAACACCAAGCCAACCTAAATGTATCATTTTCTTTTTTGGTCTGGACCAAAAGAACCAAGAGAACCGAACTACAAGTGTGAACACACCCTTGCTTTTTAAAGGTGCCCTAGAACTTTTTTTTAAAAAGATGTAATATAAGTCTAAGGTGTCCCCTGAATGTGTCTGTGAAGTTTCAGCTCAAAATAGCCCATAGATTTTTTTTTAATTCATTTTTTTAACTGCCTATTTTGGGGCATCATTATAAATGAGCCGATTCAGGGCTACTGGCCCCTTAAATTCTTGTGCTCCACGCCCACGGAGCTCGCGCTTGCCTTGAACAGTGCATAAACACAGTTTACACAGCTAATATAACCCTCAAATGGATCTTTACAAAGTGTTCGTCATGCATGCGGCATGCATGCGTCAGATTATGTGAGTATTGTATACTGTTATATTGTTTACATTTGATTCTGAATGAATTTGAGGCTGTGCTCCGTGGCTAACGGCTAATGCTACACTGTTGGAGAGATTTATAAAGAATGAAGTTGTGTTTATGAATTATACAGACTGCAAGTGTTTAAAAATGAAAATGGCGACAGCTCTTGTCTCCGTGAATACAGTAAGAAACGATGGTAACTTTAACCACGTTTAACAGTACATTAGCAACATGCTAACGAAACATTTAGAAAGACAATTTACAAATATCACTAAAAATATGATATCATGGATCATGTCAGTTATTATTGCTCCATCTGCCATTTTTTGCTATTGTTCTTGCTTGCTTACCTAGTCTGATGATTCACCTGTGCAGATCCAGACGTTAATACTGGCTGCCCTTGTCTAATGCCTTTCATAATGTTGGGAACATGGGCTGGCATATGCAAATATTGTAAATATGTTACGTAACAGTCAGTGTTATGTTGAGATTCACCTGTTCTTCAGAGGTCTTTTAAACAAATTAGATTTATATAAGAAGGAGGAAACAATGGAGTTTGAGACTCACTGTTATTTCCATGTACTGAACTCTTGTTATTTGACTATGCCAAGATAAATTCAATTTTTCATTCGAGGGCACCTTTAAAGGGCATTTACCAAACTCAGACCTCTTTCGGTTGTCTGGTCTCATAAGTCTTGATAAAATCATACTGAGGTTTGTTTTTCCCAATTTCTATACCAGTAGTCTTTTTTTTTTTTTTTTTTTTTGCTCTGAGATGATCTGTACTGTCTCTGTTTGTCAATGCAGCTTCAGGTGACAGATGTCTTGTGCCAGCCGCTCACTTCAGCCACTGTGCTAGTGGAGTCCGCCAGTGCTGTGACCTCAAAATCTGCCATCCTAAGTCAGGCACCATTCACCCTCAGAGAGTATGTGCAATGTAGAACACTTTAAAATTATGGATATTGCTTGTTCTAGAGTTATTAAAATACCAAACACAAGCTAAACAGTTGATATCAGTGAAATGTCTAGTATTTATACCAATACCAGTGATTAGCCATACAATTTTGAAACTACAGCAAAACTATGCTATTGAACATACTTCTTTAAAGTTAAAGAATAAGTGTGCCCAAAAATGAAAATGGTCATAAATTAACTTTCGTTCATTTTCGGAACTCAAATCAAGATACTTTTTTTAATATTCTCATATAATTTTTGGCCATCCATTGAAAGTCTGTGCAGTCAAGCTTTGAAAAGTTCTTAAAGACATTGTAAAGTAATCCATATGAATCAAGAGATTTATTGATTTATATTTATTGTTTATACTATATTTATATTATTAAAACTATTTAAATGTATAGTGTGCATAGTGCTTGAATATTTCAGATTGCTGGGTAAGTTACCTGGAAAACAAGAACATTTACAATGGGGGAAAAAAGAAAATGTAATGTGTATTCTTTTACTGATACAGTAGACTGCTATCCTTATATTTCATTTTATATTTTAGTATTAGTATGTTAACATAATACCACTACTTTTGACCTCTTTACAATTAAATGATTTAATGATTTCAAAATTATGGATTAGTAATGCAATAATAATTGGTGTTTTTAAAAGACCTTTTCTCTGTTTCACAGTGGGGTTTTTGAGCTGAATTTCATGGACAACCAACCAGCGAGTGGCTACTATCAGTTCTCTGTTGTCATTGCCGGTGACAGCCGATTTGTTGCCAACCATGTTGAGGTACTTGACTGAATCTTTGTTGCATACTATGAAAGAAAAAAAAAATGTAGTTGTTTGTATCTGTTTAGCTTGTGTGTCGTGTCTTGTCATGACTACTCATAATTCACACATTCAGGTCAAAGAGTTGACCTCAGCCTTTAACTCTTAATTGTTGCAGTGAATTGTGATTCATTTCCTTATTCACATGTTTAATTGGTCAAGCGAGCGTTCATTCACATTGAAGCCATGTAAAGAATAATTACACTGACTGTTATAAGGTCAAGAGCATGTCACAGTTGCTGTGGAGATTTTCAGAAGTCATAGACCTCTTTAACTGAACAAAGCAAAAAAAAAGACACAATTACTGTAATTACTGTATTTTTTCTTTCTAACAGCACATTCTCATGTCGAATGTGCATTTAAATGTGTTACAATAATTTATTCGTTTTGTGTAATTTTTAAAGCCTAAGATTGAAACTTTTTTGATTTACTTTCTCAGCTCAAAGTAAAGGTCTCTACCCGGGTTGCAATCAACAACATGGATTTGTCTGTGGTGGACAAGGATCAGAGCATTGGCCCCAAAACCACAAGGCAAGATTAGCATTTATCAAGCACTATGTCATTAATTTTCACTTTATTGTAAAACTGTGCCAACATGTATGCCAAATTCTGTGTTTCAGAGTGGAATATCCAACTAAAGCCAAAGCGTCTTTTATGGCGGACAGTCATCAAAACTTTGCCATGACGTTCCAGTTAGTTGATGAGACCACAGGAGTGGAACTCACCCCTCATCAGGTGATTACAACCAAAATTAGTATTTTATGTTGAGCTTGTATTTTTTACCTTATTATTATTATTATTATTAATATTATTGTTGTTATTATTATTATTATTATTATGATGATGATAATTGACCCTTCACAAAGACCCGCCTCCCTTAGATACTGTTGCTTTGTCCTACAAGCCATGGCGCTGTCAGAGTAAAAAATACATCGCAAAGAGGACACTGACAACACATCGACAGACAAGACAGAGCAGGTTACTTATGATATTAAACAAAGGCCCAGCTTTCAAATGTGTAATTTTTAAAAAAATTTGAACAATAAAAAAACGTTTTGTGGCTCTTTAATGTGTCGTGACAGATTGCTATAACAGCCCAAGCATTTTTGTCCATTGCTTGTCAATTTTAGAGTGCACAAATACTTTTCTTACAGTTTGGGATAACCCTGTAACAGAACGAAGTATAGCTTTCAAATCGTGCAGGCATGCATGTCAGACAGATGGAGATCAACAGAGAAATTAACGCAATAATTTTGATTAAAATATGCATAGAAATCATGAAAGAAATTATATTATATATTATAGTCTTTTACATTTAGGCCCTACAGAAACAATAAATTATGTTAATGTTACTTTTTCCGGGGACTGAATGTGTGTTCTTACTGAAAATTCCAACAAAATAATCAGTTTTTTGTTTTTAAATGATCAGTAAGAAATCCGACTGGCTGGTAATGTTAACGGGCTAGACAATGATGAGTTAATAATGTCAGTTTCTAAAAAAATGCATCTAGTCCAACATTAGGCTGAAGTATTTGTAAAATGAATTGTTGGATCCATAACCTCAAATAGGGGTGTGTCATTGATTCAGCCCATGTCATCAAAATCTTATTTCAGCCGGGCAAGAAAAGTTGGCAACCCTGGTTAAATTCACTGTTCAAAAACATTCTTTGTTCTCAGACCTTTGTGAGGTTACACAACCAGAAGACAGGTCAGGAGGTTGTGTTTGTGGCTGAACCTGACAGTAAGAACTTGTATAAGTTTGAGCTGGACACAGCTGAAAGAAAGACCGAGTTTGACTCCATCTCTGGCACCTATGCTCTGTACCTGATGGTGGGAGATGCTACGCTGGAGAACCCTATTTTGTGGAATGTGGTAAGGCAGTTGTTATCAATGGAGAATGCTGGGATCTTGTAGTAAACTTTTCTAAGACCTTTATTTTTGTCTTTTTTTTTTTTTCTGACATGTTTGGAAATTAAGCTGTTGAATTGTTACAAAGACATGGATTTAGTATTTGAAATGACTTTAAATTCTTTTTAAAGGCTGATGTTGTGCTGAAGTTTTTAGATGAAGAGGCACCTTCAACAATTCAGGCTAAAACATTGTACACACCCAAACCAGAAATCCAGGTAAGCACTCCAGTGACCGGAACAGCATCGCAATAAATGTTGTGCCTCTAGGGCTTGGTGATATATTGGATGTCTCATTATTACCAACACGTATAAATAAGAGATTCATTATGCAGCATAGACAGCTTTTTTGATTATAACAGGACTCGCAAGAGTGCTCAGTCGGTAAGTTCACTCTGAACTGAAATGATTGACTGCTTCAGTGATTTATAAATGGAGAAATTACTTTCTGTATATAACCCATTCACATTTAGAGTCAAAGATTTTTGTTCATGCTACTAAGTACACACTGCAAAGATGTGGGATTGAATCCAAAATTACAATGACCATACCAAAGGCAGGGGCAAACAAATCTAATTTGTCAAAATAGATCTGTACATTAAGTCTTGGAATGCAGATCTGCCACTTGTTCTTTTATGTATAATGCATTTCTTTGTTCTTCATTTTATTAATGTTTACATGACCTTTTTAAAGCATTGTTTACTTAGTGTAACTATGCCGATTTTCAGTCTGCTTTGTATTGTTACAGTGTAGGTAGTATGTGTAAATGAACAATGTTTGAATATGAAGTTCGTGTGTTCATGTCCTCATTGTGAGATGGCAAGCGCTGAAAACACCAACAGCATCACACATGCTTCAGTATGTGTGTAGTATTCACACTGAAACACACAGAACATGCAGACAATTTAGATTTCAATAGTATTTCTTTTGAGCTTTAATATTTATCATGATATAGATTAGTGTCTATGTGATTCATTCAACAGCCTTACTTTTGATTTATTTTTCCAAAAATTGCCAAATTCCATGACTTTCCACTTTGTTACTGGATTCTGTCCATGTTTTCTACATCGTAGAAATCATAGGACTCTACATGGTATTTGCCATGTTAAAAAGAGATAGTTGTGTTGGTTATTTATAAGAGATGCACCGATACAACTCAGTTGCCCAGAATTGCAAGATAAAATTTTTCCCCAGAATTGCAAGATAAAAACTCGCATTTGCATGATATGAAGTCATAATTGCGAGATATAAAGTTGCAATTCTGACTTTTTTCCTCAGAATTGTGAGATATAAAGTCACAGTTGCATCTTATAAACTCACAATTCTCAAAAAATGTTAGTCTTTTTCCTCTCACATTTGGATATAACACGCAATTCTGATAAAGTAAGAATTGTGAGATTTAAACTCGCAATTGCGAGTTATAAAGTCAAAATTGTGAGATATAAAGAGAGAGAAACTCCCAATTCTGACCTTTTTTCTCACAATTGTGAGTTTACATCTTGCTATTTTGAGAGAAAAAAAAAATCAGAATTGTGAGAAACTCGCAATTGCGAGGGGAAAAAAAGTCATATTTGTGAGAGAAAAAGTTGCAAGTCATTTTTTTTTTTTTATTTCATGGTGGAAACAAGCTTCCATAGTTAAATGACATTGTTCACAAGCTGAAACGCAGATTGAGCGATTACATGAGACATGATACATTTCAGTAAGTTCATTCATGTTTAATTTGTGCTATGCCACATGCTCTGTGCTGCCGTTTGAACCAAGGCACTCCAGTGATCCGTCACATTACATTTAAGAACTTCAAAATGCCTTTTTTTTTTGGCAGAATTTGACAGATGAGTCATTGTTTCTTGTCAGATGTAACAAAGCTTTTCAAATAATGTTAGGTGTAGGAGGAAAAATTGCGGACCTGCCAACCCTGTTTTGAACTATGGGTGATTCATAGCCTTAAAAAGAGCCTGCATTATCATTGCTATTTTTTAACTGTTTATGCGTTATTGTCGCGTTGACATCCCTAAATTCAACACAACCTTTTTTTTCACACAGTATAAGTTGCAGTCTGACAAGTTTTTTCCACCCCCTTTTGATTGATCAGGGCCGATTATATCCTGTCATCAAATGTTTTTAAACAGTCGGCCGATGGACGTGAAAATAGTTGCTATTATTGGTCGATTCATCAGTGCATCCCTATTATTTATTGTTGTTATAAAGTTATAACCATTAGTAGGAAAGGTATGCAGTTGACAGAGGACTCCTCTCAATACACTCTACGTAGCGTTCTCCTTTATACAAAAGGCACAAGATGCTATTTGTAACATACTCAAGTTATGGTGGATAACATGGGTCACTAGCATTTGCTTAACTTTAAATGCTAGTGTCATTACAGAAAATGGGAACATACCAAATAATAAAAAATTCTGGCATCCATGTAAATTTGTATTAGTAATTTAATTAGTTTGGTTAAACTAGAACAATGTAAAATAAAAGCATTCTCATTAGTAGTGTCAGGCCATTGTTTGTAGGTAGATATTGCTGTTTCTTTATGTTCTGCTAATTTTTGTGGTATCTGTTTCCTTTGATTAAACATTTTGAATTTAATTGACCTATAATAATTGTTTAAAATGATGGTCCCTCATAGAATATCAGAGCACATATACTTAAATATTGATATGTTAATAGAAAGGTTAAAACATATCAGTATGTATTTTTTAAATTATCACAGTCCTGTTTGTCACCTCATTTCTGTTCTTTTTATTAATACTATTGTTTATACAGCATCTGTTCAGAGAGCCAGAGAAGAAACCACCCACAGTTGTATCCAACACATTTACTGCCTTGGTCCTCTCTCCATTTCTGCTCTTGCTCATACTGGTAAGGACCTTGTGATCCATTATTATGAGTACATCTAAAAATTGACTTAAATTAAATCTATTTAAGTTAATGTTGTGATGTCACCTTTCTATGTATTCAGTCTACCATTCTTAAACTTAAAAAAAATTTCTCTCTCTCATATTCAGTGGTTTAAACTTGGAGCCAATATCTCAAACTTCACACTGTCACCCAGCACTATTCTCTTCCACATAGGCCATGCAGGTAAGTTGACTGACTTTTACTACAAAACACTCAGTAGTATTTCAGTGTGATCAATAAAGTCAATAGAGTGCAGCAGTAGGGTTCAGTACAAATCTAATTTTCTTCATAGAAAAATTTAATTTCCTTTTACAATGATATAAGTGTTTTTTTTTTTCCTTCAGGACCCATTATTTTTACATTAGACATGAGGTCAAGATCTAGCAAGATCTTTTGAAAAATAAGTTTAGCGTACAAATATAAACAAAAATGTCCTCAGAATCAAATATTTTAATTGGGGCTATTGATTTTAAATGACTTTAAAGGTGCCATCGAACGTTTTTTTAGAAGATGTGATATAAGTCTAAGATGTCCCCTGAATGTGTCTGTGAAGTTTCAGCTCAAAATACCCCATAGATTTTTTTGTAATTAAAAAATTAATTCGATTTATGCTGCTGCCCCTTTAATTCTCGAGCTCTCCGCCCACGGAGCTCGTGCTTGCCTTAAACAGTGCATAAACAAAGTTTACACAGCTAATATTACCCTCAAATGGATCTTTACAAAGTGTTCGTCATGCATGTGTCAGATTATGTGAGTATTGTATACTGTTATATTGTTTACAGTTTGAGGCTGTGCTCCGTGGCTAACGGCTAATGCTACACTGTTGGAGAGATTTATAAAGAATGAAGTTGTGTTTATGAATTATACAGACTGCAAAAAGACTGTTTAAAAATGAAAATGGCAACGGCTCTTGTCTCCGTGAATACAATAAGAAACGATGGTAACTTTAACCACATTTAACAGTACATTAGCAACATGCTAACGAAACATTTAGAAAGACAGTTTACAAATATCACTAAAAATATCATGATATCATGGACATGTCAGTTATTATTGCTCCATCTGCCATTTTTCGCTATTGTTCTTGCTTGTTTACCTAGTCTGATGATTCGGCTGTGCACATCCAGACGTTAATACTGCCTGCCCTTGTCTAATGCCTTTCATAATGGTGGGAACATGGGCTGGCATATGCAAATATTGGGACTGTTACGTAACAGCCGGTGTTATGTTGAGAGTCGCCTGTTCTTCTGAGGTCTTTTAAACAAATGAGATTTATATAAGAAGGAGGAAACAATGGAGTTTGAGACTCACTGCATGTCATTTCCATGTACTGAACTCTTGTTATTTAACTATGCCAAGATAAATTCAATTTTTACATTTCAAATTTTATCACCTTTAAAAAAGTGTTCAGTGATTAATCATGCTGAAACTTACAACCATATTTAAACATTAATTATACACATGCTTCTGAGAGAAATTTTAATAGACTGTTTTTTGTTTTTTTTCACTTGCAGCTATGTTGGGTCTGATGTACGTGTACTGGACTCACTTAAACATGTTCCAGACTCTGAAGTATCTGGCTATTATAGGCAGCCTCACATTCCTGGCTGGGAACCGCATGCTGGCACAGAAAGCTGTGAAAAGGTATATCAATCCATATTTTAAACATTTTCAAAAACCCATTTGTGGATTGAAAAGCTTGTTCTTTTCAATCCTTGTTTCAAAGCTTGTTCTCTAATGTCCTTTTGTCGGAACCATCATAGTGCAATTTTACGAGTTGTTAAAGTCTTACTGCCTTGAAATGCACAGCATTATTCAATGTGTTGACATTTTTTGCACTGAAACAGGAAGTCAGGGGCATAATGAGTGGCTCATCCCCTATAAAAAAAAAAAGGGCTAGTAGTGTTTTGTTTAGATCCCAGCCTGGCAAAGCCACATTTGACAGCTTGTGATAGCCATAGTATTACAGTTATATATGAAATTGTTACTACAATAAAACAACGATAATTTTTAATAAGGCTGATGTTGCTTCATTTGAAAAGCTTGTCAATTATATTGGTGTTATCTCTTCTACTTGTCAGTGCTGTTTCTAATGCCAAGGCTTTTGATATGCATTGTCATCAGCCAGAAAACTACTTTCTCTCAATATAGCATTTATACTTGCATGGCGACAAGTCTACGTAAAAGCAGCATATAATAAAGCAATATGCAAAAACTATGTGCACTTTTTACTAGGGGTGCAATGGTTCTCGGTAAAAAATCGAACCGTACCATTCTCCACTTACGGTTCGGCATGCGCTTGCACCGCGGTCCATCTCGAATGACAACGCATCTATAGGCTAATATAGTTTGTTTAAAATAACAACGTGGAAAACAGACAGACAGAGTTCAGATAATGTATGTTTCAGTCGATGAATGCGCATTCTGGCTCCCCAAAACGTTACAACAACAATAATCACTTGTAAACTTTGTTCACTTCGAGTGCCGTATGCTCTAATGTCCTGTCATTTACCGTGTCATCACCCAGGTGTTAATAGCCAACGAGCGCAGGTGAGACCTGAACAGCACACTTTGCTATCTGTGTTTAAACTAAACTCATTTAAGCCTTGCTGATTTAAACATTTAAGATCAAGACGCGAAAGAGAAGATTTGTGTGTGCGCTCATCTGAAGCGCGCACAAACTTATTTCAGACAGCGAGCAAATGACTTCTCTTTCAAGTTTTGCGCTTCAGCGGACAAATTCATACAAAAATTATCAACATGCTCATCTTGGCGAGTATCCTAGCAAACATAGTCAGTTATAAGTGAACGTATAATAGTTGAGAAAGACAACGCATGTGTAACAGAATATGTGCATGTCTTAAAGGGAAAAAAACTATTCCTGCTGCCTGTGTTTTTAATGTTAAATCAAACAACAAATTATAAATCACTCACTGCTCTTGACTGAATAGCTTTTGTAACTTCAATAATGATTAATTTTTATTTAATTTATACAGTGAAGATAATATGCACTGTTATTTTATATTTGATTACTTTATCCATTTTCTGTACCTGAAAACTACTGTTAGATACCTGAAAAAAAACCTGAAAAGCACTGTTTATTTTATTTGAATATTTGCTCTATTGTATTTATTTGTGATGTTGCTTGCATTTTATTTGATCTTATTTTATTTTATTTTTTGAAAGTAGTCTATTATGAAAGAAGCCTATTTTCCCTGAACATAGCACATACCGAGCCGTACCCAAACCGTGACCCTTAAACCGCGATACGAACCGTGAGCAATTTGAACCGTTGCATCCCTATTTTTTTTTTTAATAATACATTTGAATGCATCAAAAATACTACAAGACATTTCTATGAACAAATGAACCTGTTTGGATCATAAAGCTAGTCTTATGCACAGTCTTTAGGAACCTTATTGGTGTTGTTTAATTATATATCGCCATCAATATCATTATGAATATATTGTAAATAGTTGATATGGCCCAGCCCAATTTCTGACATATTAAAATTAGAGGCTTAATTTCTCTCTGCCTCTCGTGTATCTTCACTCTGAACATTTTGCTAAACTTGTGGGTGTGTTGCCGTCTTTGTAGTGTGTGCTTGGTTCGCTCAGAAGTGGTTTCCTCTTATCATTTTCTGTCTTTTGGGACTAGATTAATTTCACAAATTTAGAATCTACCTCCATGAGTATGACCTGATAATTAACAGTTTTTCACTTTCAATTAATCTTTAGTGCCTTCAGAGAGACCATAGGGAGAACATAAGTGCCCATTCAGAGTTTAGTTTTAAGTGTTTAGTGTTTTATTTTTTTCCAGGCACAGTTCTGTACAGCAAGAATGGCTTTATAGAAGGGTTTGACTTCTGCTTGTCTAGAGTTTCATCTCTTTCCCAAAGGGACATTCATGCTGGCCTTAGTGACAGTTGATAAAAGTTCCTCCAATGTCAGGGAAGCTTATCCATCTGTAGTCAAGTTTAGGCTTCTTATTTTTTACTGCCAGTGTCACTAGTTTGCAGGTTTTCAAAAGTTATGGCCAGTTACACAGCCCACCAAAATTATTGGGGCATGCCTAATATGCCTAATAGCAACCAGCAGTACAGTGACCTGGTAATTGCCAGCGTTAAAGGTGTGTGTGATGGGGCATTAAGAGCATTCACATCAAGCACAATAACTATAACCATAAAGTTTTAATAAACATTCTGATTCTTTGAGAATAGGGAAGTCCACACCACAGCTATAACAGATAAAGAAACAAAGGAACAATGTCATTGGAATCACTTTGAGAGCTTTTTTTTTTTTTTTTTCAGCTGATTAACCATGAAAACTTTGACCATTAGCTGTAAAAGCCAATCAGAATCCAACTGGCTTTAAATAGCTCAAGCATTTAAAGCAGCAGATGGCAACATAGCAGCGTACGTTTATGATAACATTATCATCTGCTGGTGTGGATGCTAATATAGTTATTGTGTTTTTTTCTTTAACCCTTCTGCGTTTTTCCATTCCTTGTCTTTGTTTACCCTTCCTTTAGGATTGCTGCAGAACAAAGTAGTAGGTTGGCAAAGTATAGGAGTCTGCGGTAAATGCCTGTATGTTATTCAAAAAGAAATCTTTTTGTCAGTCTTCAGGCTGAAGTAAGGCTTGCTGTTTCCACCTGTGCATCCCATAATACTGCATCAACATTTCCATGGCAATACCTACTGCATGGCTGTGTCGGTGTGTTTGTGAAGTGAAGCTCACAACCTCCTCTGAAACATTACGACCATTTGTGACTGTCAAGCCATATTTTTCATGTCATGCTATTTATTGATCAGAGTGTTGTGATCACTTGTTGTTTTGTACGCTTGTTTCACTTCATTAGTGTGTGCATTGACAGACCGCTAAACTATGGTTCAGGCCATGTGTGATAAATTGCTTGATCTGAGATTTGATATTTATTTAGTCCCAAAGTCTTTTTGTCACTGTGAAAGTTACTCAGTTGTGGAATTGCCTGATTAAAGTTCTGCTTGAGCAACTACTCTGCAAACTCTAAGGAGCAAATTCACTAAACTATTGTTTTCAGTGCAAGCATGACTTCTTTCTACACTTTAAAGCCTAACAGTCAAAATACTAAATGAAACAAGTTGATTTTCCTCAAATATTACTTAAAGAAAAAAATGTATGTGAACTCGATAACTAGTTATATTAAGCTGAACTACAGCAGATTTCTAATTCCCGGCATGCTTTGCTTCTGACTGTTAATGGAGAGTAAATGTTAAAATTACATATTACTGTGTTTGGGGTGATCTGACAGTATTTAAAGGTGGGGTAAAGCCCTATTCGGACTGGAATATCACTCGAGGTCTGTCATTTCATGTATCGATTCGGACAGGACTAACATCTCCGCGTTTATCACAGATAGGAGTGTGCGTGTTCTGGGAGTGTGCGTGTTCTAGATGTGGGCGTTACAGAAACTCACATGCTGTATTTACATGCATCATTTATGGTGTATATATCTTTTAATCCATTTTTTATCGATACAATTTTAATCTATTATTAAAACCCTATTTAAATAAACTTTACGAGTTGTACAAGTGGCTGTTTATAATAAACCCACAAATGTGAGCACTGAAATCTAGTATCTTACTCTTCCTTATTTGACACTGAAATTAAAATGGTCCGCCTTTACAATTTCCGCAATTTGTCTTGATTTGTTAGTTTTATCATTTATTTATTTCGTTGGATAGGCCTACTATCTATATTGAAATTAAATTAAACATTTCTGTTTTGGCCGTTACTATTGTCTTGAAGAGTAAAGCTTAGATCAGTGATTGGCCAAATGTTATTAACCATATTTTGCTTTATTTACAAAGCAATGGCTGTGCACACTTCTCTTTGTTACTTTTATCATCACTGTAGTACATGCAAATGTGCTTGTGGTATTGCTAACTAGCCATTTACGGTAAAAGATAGAAGTTCATTTAAAGATTCTGATTTGAATGGTTTAATGAAATTTAAGTTTCAGCTACACAAAGTATTTAATTTTAATATTATGGAATCAATTGGAGCAAATTTACACTGCTCGTAAACATTAGTTTTTAAACTTAAATGGTTTAGGCCATCTTTTTCCTTAAATGGTTCGAGTTCCTTGACTCATTGAATTTTACAGTGTATGGAAATAAGGGGCATCATAGAATATACTGGATTCACAAATGGCAGCGCTTTTTCTCTGGCACAATTAACACATGTACCATTGTACCATGTAAACAAAATTGTTGTTTTCTGGCGCAAAGGGTTCTCAACTGGTTTTACTCTGAATATGACAATATAACAATTTGGTAACTATCTCTTTTGAAATTAAATTTTAAATAATGAATTTGTACTAAATATCAGCCTTTAAAATGGAATAAAAGTGTTTCAATCTTTTTAAAAGTTAATAAATCTATTTATTTAGCACAATTATATGCTTGGATGCGTTTATTATCAGTATTTAGCATGTGATGCTGTACAGTTCCATTAAAGTATGCTAGATCAGAGTAGTCTGAATCCTTCTCTGCCTTGCACTGAACTGGTCTGCAAGATGAGGAATTGCATTGTGAAAATTGTTTAGTGTTTGCACCAATAGCTGATTTGCATAGGTTTTTGAATCAAGTGCTGCACTGTAGACACAGTGCATGCTAATAGACAATGCTCAATGCATGAATTTTTTTCTTTGTGAATACCCTCTAAAAGTTGTTTTGAATACTGAGTGGATTGGTCATGATTTCATGTTCATGATAGAAGTTGTGCAATATTGCTCCATTTAAAATAATTTTCTTTTACAGCGCTTGCAATGCAGCACGATATAGACATTTTTCAAGCTTTTTGTTTAGGGTTTGATAATCTCCCATTTACTTAGAATTTAACATTCAAAATACAAACCAACATTCAAATACAAATATCATCTGGATATTTGCATACTGTGTAGTGATTCTTTTTAAGAATATGGCAATATTTAATATGGCATTGCAGAAGAACCAAAGTTTAAAACCTAAGCACACCTTAAACTTCAAAAATGTTTTGTTGCCTTGCAAGCACTGCTATTCCTTCAGGAAGAACAAATCTAGTCTTAATCAGAACGTAATGCTCTCTCTCTTTCAGACTTGAAAGAAAATGATGCTGGCAAAATCAAGAGAAGATCACCATGGACGCTTCATAATCATGTTTTTGTTTTTTGTTTCTTTTAGAAATTTGGGAACAGAAGTATTGGTGGTGGTTTAAAAGAGAAACAAAGGTGCAGGCTGAAATGTTTTGAAATTGTCAAAAATACAAATTGAAAGTGACAAAATTAAGAAATGTTTTTTTTTTTTCCTGAAAACAAAGCACTGTAAGATTAATGATACTTTGAGGATATGTGATGATTGTTGCTTGTACATTCTTGTTTGGTAGTAATGCAAATTTAAATTTGTGATGTTTACTGTTGTTTTCTCTCTTTTTGGTTCATTTTTTGTTTTTGAATACAAATTCCTGTCCTCAGTTTTTTGTAATGAATAGTGAAGCATGTTCCTGTTGGGAGCAAGAGGTTTTCTTTGTCATCAAGCATTGTCGAATCATTCTCCCAGTCATCACCACACAGATGGCTAACAGTGTTTTTTTTTTTTTTTTTTTTTAAATAAATAAAACAATGAAAACAAATGTGCTTATTCTAGTGTGTTTTTTGTTTGTTTGTTTGTTTGTTTGTTTTTTAGGAGCCAATACTGGTTTTCAGAGAGCAGTGTGGCAGATATGCTACCACTCAAAAGTCATTCTTTACTATTCTATAATGTAGAAAACGCTCATTTAACTCATCAAAAGTATGAAATGGAAGTATAGGGAAGGAATTATTTAGTGACCAAAACATGATAAATGAAAGATTCATGCCAATTAGAATTTAAGCCTGAGATTCAAGCCACGTTTCAGTGTAGATTAAGTCACTTTTGCAGGTAGTCCAAAATAAAGCTGCTAGGATGCTGACAGGGATGTAAAAACGAGCATATTACCCACATTTTATCTCCCCTTCATTGGTTGGCAGTAAGTTTCCGAATAGAATTATTATTTTTTTTTTTTTTGTTTTCAAATCTTTAAATGGATTGGCGCCACCTTACCTTGCAGAACTTTTAAGACAGCATACATCTACTAGATCTCTTAGGTCCTCTGATCAGTTGCTTTGATTGTTCCCAGGTCTAGATTAAAACTCAGGGTTGACCAGACCTTCTCGGTAGCTGCACCTAGACTGGAATCTTTTACCCTTGTATGCTAGAGCAGCTCCTACTATATAGTTTTAAAACTCTGTTAAAAATGCATTTATTATCTCAGGCTTTTAATTCTACTGGGTATTGAGGCATGTTTTACTCTAATGTCCTCTATGATTTTGAACACCACTAGAATACACACTATATAAGGGTATGGGGGAGATTTTGGACATAGCCCTATTGTGCAAGTGGTGTGCTCTCCATGGGCTCACTTGGCCCATTGCCCTAATTGGTGGTACACTTGTTGCATTCAGTTGTACCTGGGAAACTCATTCTTCCAAGTCAGACTCAAGTCAAATCACTTTTATTTATATAGCGCTTTTTACAATACAGATTGTTTCAAAGCAGCTTTACAGTATATAGCAGGAAAAATATTCAATGATGCAAAAAAAAAAAGTTCAAATTGGCTATAAAGCCACTCTACAAAAAATGGTGTAATTGTTCAGCTGAAGTCAGTTCAGTGTTGATTCAGTTCTGTTGTAAAGGTCATCAATTACTAAATTAGTTTATTTCATATATAAGTCAGTTCTGCAGAAAACAGTGTTGTCATCGTCCAGGGTGGCGTTTCCCAAATGCATCGTAAGTTGATCATAGCTCCATTGTTGGCAATGGTTCTACGATCAATTTAGGCTTACGTGCTTTTGGGAAACAGTTCAGTTTAATCATGTACATCAGTTGTATATAAATCATTTAAGTTACACAAACAATTTGCCAAAATGTAGAGAGATGTTATGTCCCTTTTTTATCTAGTGACAAAACATTACAAGCTGTTTAACGTGTAAAATTTAATTAAAATTAAAAATTAAATAAAAAATTAAAACATGATCCCATGATGGGAACCCCTAAAAGTTTCTATATATGAAGCACCTAATAGAACCCTTTCTATATAGAACTTTTATTCTAAGAGCGTGGTTTGGGATTAAACAATTTTTTTAGTGAACCAATTAATTAGTCTCAAAATGAATTTAGATAGTTCCCCTGACACTGACTTTTCTGTTTTTGTGTCACATCACTGAATTATAAGATTTTAATAGCTAGCTAAGAAATTGTTAGCAAACAATAGAACTTATCATCCTACTAAATACTGAGTAAAGTAGCATCATCCTCCGGCTAAGCAAAAGTTCCACTCCTCACTAAAATGGTAACCCATAGATTAAATGGTTTTAAAACCCAACATACAGTAATTGAACATGAAACATTATTTCTTCTTAAAGTCTTTCTTTTTTCTCATCTTGCTCAAAAACACTTAAATTAACACTTAATTTCAACATCTCTCCTCATTACTCCCATACAAAGTATTCTGAAAACTACAGCAATATCACCAAAAAAAAAAGAACTTGATTGGTTTAATAAATTAAATTATGTGGTTTTCACCCAACCTAATTTAATCTAGTAGTAGATTGCAAATTTAAAGACTACATTAATCAAAAGTAAAGAAATTAAGTTGGGACAGAAATGCAATTTTTGTTGTGTAAAATAAATCACAAATAATATCGAGTAAACGACGATCTGTTTTCTCTTTTGTTTTTTCCTCAGTGTCTATAAGCATGGTACAAGATACTTTTTGAGTACTGGATGATATACTATTGCGGTTCAACTTGCAGATTAAAGATTAGTCTTTACTGGACAATGATTCACTTAACCGATTGGTCCAAGAGGGGTATTTTGATGACATACATACATACATACATACAGATCAGTAACATTACAACTGTACTTGGTACTCAGTTGTCATGTGTCAAAAGCCTTGCTTAAAAGGACTACTTGATAAGTATTAACAATATGAAGTGCTGTATAGTTACTGCAGTGTATCATTTTGGTAAGCACATTTGTTTCACAGTAGTTAAGTAAGTGTCCGTTATGTTTCCACACTTGGCGGTGAGTACAACATAGTTACCATATATATACCACTAGTAAGTATAGTAATGTGGCTTACTAGTTACCACACGTGCCTGTTATTACCCACACTTGTCTGTAAGGTACAGTAAAGTAGTTACCATGTACGTACCATTGGAAAGTACAGCAGTGTTTCTTATAAGTTTCCATGCACATACATGTCAGGTAAGTACCTTGTGTTACCACTCTTTTACTTAATACATAATTACTATATATGTACCAGGAAAGTACACGTATTGTAAAATAAGGTGCTACCCATGCCAGAAATAGTGGGTCATGCCTATTTTTTATGAGTGCTGTGAATTCGTACATACTACTCTTTTCACATACTGTTTTTCATGTTTATTTGGCAAGAGAGCCTAATGTAGGATTTTTCATTAGTGTTTTAAAGTGGCTTATGGAATGGTCAATTACCCCACTATACAACAATATGTACTTGCTAAGGAATGGATGTAAAATACAGTGATATAAACATTTGTGTATTTTTAGTTAGGGACTTTAGTTATTTCTGTGGCAGACCTTCTAAACACTGACTATCTGGTGCCAGTGCACAAACACACATAGTGCACAGGATCCTGTAGGAAGAGTGAACTGAAGTTTAATAATCCAGAGTGAAATGTAGCAAATGCAAGTATAAAGAGAGTTCACAGTTGTTGTTGTTTTTTTTTTTATTATTGTTGATTTCATCAGTGTGTAGCTACTGAGAACTTAAGTCTTTGTGGTTCTCTGTAACTTTGTTTCCTCTCAGTGACATCCATATTCACATCTTGCTTGTAGGTGTCTCCATATATGCCGGACTGGCGTTTTACATAGTTTTGAGTTTCTGGTCTGTTGACAAAAGTAAAATTAATTGAAATCTCATTGCACACAGCATTATTAATTTGGTAAATTGTGTGTTAAATCACATCAGTATGAATATTTTTCTTTGATCTTTGAAAATAAAGAATTAATTAAATTAATTATAATGACTCTACTTGATTACCAAAGACATTAGCACATGATTGGCCGTGTATTCAGAAATTGTAAAGGCACAGCAGAAACAGAAATATTAAAGGCACAAAAAAAGGTACCTAAAACTAAATAATTTAAATAATAATAATAAAAAATGAAACACTGTTTTAAAGGCACAATATGTAAGATTTTTAGATTAAAATATCCAAAAACTACTAAAACACTGTTATATATTTTGTTGACTTGTGTACTTACATTATCCCTTTTGTTTCCAAGAATGTTTAAATCCAGAGAAATAAGCAATTTTAACCACGGACCATGTCCGTGCATCGCCTATCAATGACATCATACCTGCGTTACCCTCGATTTTATTTTGTAGAAACCATGGGAACACCAAAGACACTTTAATATATTACATGTTTTATTAGACAAGAAAACAATTGTTTGGATACATTTATCTACTAATTATTGTTATATAGCTCAACAAGTCTTATTCTTTGAATCTTGTTTTCTTGATTTTCCACGACTGCATGTTTTCACCATGCCTCAGAGAAAAACACTATTTTGTCAAATGGCTAACATATATATGATAACAATATGATATTCTAATGTCAATCTAGCTTACTGCAGGGTGCAACAAGTGTCTCCTAGCAGCCGCCGAGTGAACGCTCAGAGTAACGTTATAACAATTTTCAACACACTCAAATGTATCTAATATGATAAAACCGCGCTGTGTTATACACCACATACACTTGACCGGAAGAACAATAAAAGTTAAGTTGCTCTTGAGCCGTGTGTCATGCTCGTCTCTCATTAGCAATCGCTCCAGTGGCCTTGTTCAGCTCCAACATCACTCAGCCCTGTGCTGCGTCATACTACAGTAATGTTAAAATTTACATATTGTGCCTTAAAAAGTATTTGTTTAAATAAATGTCTAAGAAACATACCCAAGTCTTTTGCCCATGACAGTTTGAAGGAATTTTCTGGCAGATATTTGACCGAGAACTTTTCGGTAGCTGTTGGTAAAGATGGCGTCAGCATGTCTTCCAAACCTGAAAATAGTGTTTAAACATCATACAGTTATGACAAATTTAGAAGACTATATTGTCAGATGGTTATGGTTCAACCATTGGGATTGCCCAGTAGCCCAGAGCAGTGTGTTAACAAAAAATGCCATTTGCCCAGTTTGGCAAATGCTGCTTCTAAATATATATATATATATATATATATATATATATATATATATATATATATATATATATATATATTTTTTTTTTTTTGTAACACTTTATTTTAGGGTCTTTTAACTAGTTGCTTATTAGCATGCAAATTTGTAGAATATTGGCTATTTATTAGTACTTATTAACCACATATTAATGCCTTATTCTGCATGACCATATTCTACATTCTTAATCATACCCAATACCTAAACTTAACAACTACCTTACTAACTAAAGCAGTAAATTAGGAGTTTATTGAGCGAAAAGTCATAGTTAATAGTTTATATGTGTTTCCTATACAAAAGCTACTTTTTTTTTCTTTTTTTTAATAGGGCTAGTGAAAATATCAGGGCAAGCAAAAATCTGAACTGTTGGAAAATAGAAAAAAAATGTTATTGTTGAGCCGTAGGTGTATGAGTGAATGAATGACCTAAGCTCAGCATCTGGTGTGCGCAGTGAAGTCCCTGCTGGAAACTGCATTGGATCCTCAATAGAGGAGGTCATCAGTATTGCAGCCGCTTGCTGACCAAACCTGACAAGCACATAAAAACACTGTTTTTATCACTGTTACATTCATAAGACGTGAATGTATAAGATTAGGTAGAACAAGTGCTCTTCTACATAAGACCATCAAAATGCATTATGCTTTGGAGGCTTTTTTCAGACGGGAGCTGTTTTAGTTAGATTTTCAGTAATAGATTATTTTTTGGTTATTTTAAAGGTTATATTTGGCAGTCAATTTTCTGTAAAGTCTTGGCTACAAAAAAAAAAAAAAAGCTACTGAACATTTGTTCACTTATTTCCTAGGACAAATAATACATTTAATACACATTAATATAGAATGAGGCATGTTATTACACTAAATGGGTTAAAACGACACAATGGAAATCTGTGGTTTGTCACAGACTCAAGAAGAATAACTTTTTTTAAAATTATGAAATAGCATACTATTTAAAGTGGAGAGAAATAATCCACCACAGTATATCTGTATTTAAATGAACAAAGCACAAAACCATTGAGATTCAATGACAATTTTTGATGCTGCACTATTTTCTTATGCAAATTTCACCCAAAAGAACACTGTTATATAGCTTACAAATTTCACGTAGGAAGGGAGATAATTAAATAAGACACTTTCAAAAATGTCCAGTGTCTGTAGTTCAAAATGAGAAGCCCTGGCCCTTAACACAACAAAAGCAGAGTTCAGGCTCTGTCAATTAATGTGACCTGTGACATATTCTAAACAGCAGCGCACAGGCTTTCCAGTTCACTCACTGTTCTCATAGGCAGCTGTTCTTTGTTAGTATTATTCACTCCCTACTCTGCCCATGTGTTTGTATAGATGTGTGTATCTACTACATTATTGTAAAAATGAGTCATACACTGTTAATTAGTTGTATCCCAACAAGGGCTGCAAATGCCATGTACAAGATAATGCTTTTCTATTGTATAATATGGTTTGCTATTATATAATATTGTTGACGCTTTCAAGTAGTCTTGCATTTAAAAGGATTTGTAATTAATTATAAATGATGTAACTGTTATGTGTTATATGTGTGATGCAAAAAAGATCTTCAGATATGCAGTATAATGACACTGTATTTGTAAAGCTAAAGTCTCTACAGTGTCATAAAAAAACCAAGTTAAATATGCATTTTTTTCCCTGAAAAAGATAAAAGATTTGTTTAATTTTATATGTTGTATGTTCACAAATATTAAAACATTTATTTGTATATCAAAATATATATTTCATAAATTACAATTCTATAATATTTGTATATTGACTTATGTATTTATTTAAATATTGATAACAAACTATTTGAGCCATATAATCCATAGAAATGAGTTACCAAAAAATCTACTGTCATCATTTTTCTGAAGCACTTGCACATTACAGATTGAATGAATGAAATATATAAGTCACTACTGAACAGGGCCAATGTAAGGGTAAGAAAATGTTAACAAACAGTTAATTACACCAATTAAAACACCAAATATTATTCATTAAATGAACACGCATGAAACAGCTGCCGTCTGTCTTACCTCAGTGCTGGATAGACTGGGGAAGAAGTAACTGACAATAACAGGCAGCACAGTGCTAGCAGGGCAGTTTTCGGCATCATTCTCACTAGAAACACAGTTCACATTGCGATTCACATCCACTGAAGCAATACATTTTATTACTTTAAATACATTTATTTTACTGCATTGAACTCTGCAATTGATTTCCTATGTTACTTTTTCTTTGTTTGTTGTTGTTTTTTTACATAAAAATAATTATTTTGTAAATTAATAAATTTGATTATTTTTGTAAATTAATTTACTGTAAATTAATTTGATGATATTATTGTTATTATTATTAAAACATTCTTATTTACCTCTTGAACATAAGTCCCATGTAGAACCAAATAGTGTTTTACAGCCTCATATCACAGATAACACAAACCTAAGGAATAATCTAATCTAACATCAAGAAGCTTTTAGTTTCCAAAGTAGCCCAGAGCAGTGTGCAGTGTGCAGCCAAATGCAGCCAAAAAAAAAAGTTCTTGATGTTGCTGCAAACAACCATTCAATTACCATTATTTTTACTTTCAAAATTCTTAATAAATTCTTAAAATAATTTTAATTACTAAGTTAAATACCCTTTCAACAGAAGTAGAAAAAATTTAATAATTTACCTTGCATGGTCTGCGATGTGCTCCTTGAAGGTCTTTAATGAATGTGACAGAGATGTTGTTTATTCTCACTCAGGGTTTGGTTTCATTCTCAGCTTCTCTAATCAGGTGAAACAGAGTTTAAAGAGACCAGTTAGGAATCACCTCACCTCCCTCCGCACCACCGCCCCCCTTGCCCTTTCTCTCTCTCTCTCTCTCTCTCTCTCTCTCTCTCTAATGCATGCTCTTTTTTTAGTTTTACAATTCTATGTAAGATGCTATGGAACATACGCATGTGCAACAATGTTATGTTTAAAAGTAGCAAAAACCCATCTTTGCACTGCAAAGACTGCACAGAAGCGGTTTAATGCAGCTCAGAGGTGCCATGAATGCATTTACACTGCAGTTACAATTGCAAACAAATGCTATGAGCTTAATGTTTAAATATAAAATATATTGAAAAGAGAAATATGAAATGTTGAAAAAAAATTAAATCAGCATCCAGCTCAATCATGGGTAGAAGGACATGATATTTCAAAACAAAGTTGTCCAATGTAAAACCGGATGAACGGCCACCCTATAGCTCCAAAGTCAAATTTGACAAAAGCTTTACACTGCAGACAAGGGGCCAATTTCTGAATGAACATCAATGAAGGAGAGGCTACTGTATGCTGAATAAACTGCTTTTGTGAGAAAACAGCTTATCACTTAATGAATTAACAGCCAGTCTCTTAATCTTTATGTTTGCCACAATAAATATTTATTTTGGAGTGAGCTGCATTTGGAGTTTACAACAAATGTATTATTATTCATTCAAAGGTAAGAAAAACAAAACAAAATAAATGAATAAACTCAGTGACAAAGCAATACAATAATAATAACAATCTAATATATAATAGGTTTATAGAAAATATATAGTGCCACTTTATGCATCAGTATCATATTTGCTCACAATGCAATAGGCTCTATTTTCCTTTGACCTATGTACATCAAAATAAAGTTTGAAATGACTCTTAAAGTGAGAGAAATTTGGTTTGGAGTCAGACCATTTCGTTTTATGAATGTGAAAAATGTGAAAAAAATAAATAAATAAATAAAATAAAATAAAAACTCTTGATATGCTTTATCTTCCATAGTCCATAGTCATTGTCAAATTGATAAAAAAAATCAAAATATCAGGTGGGGAGATGAGACTTTGTCAAGTTCCGATGCCCACCCTGCTAACATGCATGACTCATGAGCTACTAGCTAATGTAATAAGGCAATTAATAGCTAATATACCATGGCCATACAGGGTAATGTAACTTGGAGACACTACAAGTGAATAGTACAATTTGTGTAATAATGTAATCACAATCTCCATATGATATGCAAATTAGATGCTAACTAATTGAAATGCGCTAATTTGCATACATTTGACAAGGCACTGAGAACGGTTTGTAATCGTGCCTTACCATACCAGACTCAAGTGAAAACGATGGAAAAGCGGCTTATGTGAGTCCTGTGTTCTCTATTTACCACAAGATATTTACATCAGCTTTTGTTCAGTATCTTGGATGCTATTTTGCTAAAGTTATGTCTCAGTGAATGTTTGTTACCTGTTATGCCTACCTGAGGATTCTAATTATGATCTGTTTTTTACCAAGTGCCTAAGTTGTTACCAGGGACAAAATGACTGTACAAGGGAAGTGTTTACTTACCTGTGAAACTCATCTATTGCAACTTGCCTGTTTCTCCAGTGCTTCTGATCTGATAAAACTCCCACACCTAGCTTCAACTGTATTTCTGTCTGTGAAGTATCATTATAGAAGGCCAGACCACAATATAGACCCAGTGGGAGATGTTCTGTGCTCCATATATCAGGATGGCAGTAACATTGAATCATATGTGGAAGAATTTGTCCAATATTGCTATCTAACCACTTTGAAGGACTGAAATTTGATGGATCTTTTCTGAAGCGGACTAGACAATCACATTCTGCCATGGATACCAGTAGGCAATCCGACCCTCACACTGAAGCAGTATCTGGATTGGGTACTATGGATATGTGGCTCTCCTTACATAGTTGGTGAGGTTTGTGAGGTGGAGAACAACCACGCCACAAAGCAACAATTTTCCTGTTCCCAATACATTCCGATGTGGCAGGTCACGTCGCCCAGCCCCAATCCGGTGTCAATCAGCAAAACTAAGCCAAGGTCTAGTCATGCTAAGTCGGACAAACACAATTCTGAGAAAGCAGTCCCTGTGAGTAATAGTTTGGCTTCTAAATTGGAGGATCTTCACATCATGTCCGTCTGAATGACTAGGAAACCAAGCTCAGTAGTTCTAAGTCTGCCAAGTTCTAATAAGGAGCCACTTACCCGTTCCATGCAAACCCTCGAGTCGGCTCCAGCCCCTTAGAGCAGTCCAGCTTCTATGGCCTCCGTGGCTAACACAAGGGAACTAGGAATGGTCTTTTTGGACAACACAGGACTGGTAGCTATCTGAGGTGGCTTGGGGTTTCAGGGACGACCTCATTGGTTGTAACAGAACAGGCAGATAACTTAGAATTGACTCTCTAAGTCGCTAAGTCGAGGGACTGTGAAATGTTCTCTCCGGCTGAGATGAGGGAACTAGGAATGTCCTCCTTTGTAATGATAGAGACACCAGAGATCACAGGTATAACACAGAGTTCAGATCGTTCTCCCCTGTCATCTGCTAACTGAGTGATTAAAATAACATTATCACCCATTCTTATACCCTGAGCATTGATACAATTTACCAGATTTTCAGTAATTCGGCTGCAATCAAGAATAAAACAACACTGTTGAATACCTCTACTATGTACACAATGCTTAGATGTTCCTTCTGTCAGGGAAACACTGCTGTTTATACTTTTGTTTAGTTCTGACCATATTTTTACATTTTAATTCAAATCCAAATTTATCTAAGCTGTATATATAAATTCATGCTCAATAGAGTGACGACAACAGCTGCCTTGAATGTCATGACAACCAGACGAGCCCTAGAAACAGATCAGTGACACAGATAGTAAAGACCTTGTCGACACAGCCATTGGCACAGATCCTCAGATAGACCACAAGAACCAGACAAGTTCTCTGCACTGACCCCTATGGGCAGCTTCCACTCTTCTCATGATGCACTAAAGGCATTCCAATCTTTAAGTAGAGGAACCTGGATATTCACAATCTGACTTGTGATGCAGCCCCCAATATAATATATAAATATATTATCTTACAGTAGTAAACACCTCTAGCAACTATATGGTATTATTTTGTTGAAACTATGGCAACCAATTGGTTTTAGTCTGGCTCTTATTTTGAAATATTTCAGTGGCGTCAACTAATCAACATTTATACTGGGACCGGGAAAAGAGAGTAAGGGAACATGGAATAGAAGCCTTTTAGAGTTCACCATGCCCACCCCAGTTAGTAATATTCCACCATGTTTTTTTCCAGAGGTAAAGACAGATTTTAGTATCCTGGAAAAGAAAAGACAATGGAGGAAGTGGGAGTTAAGACAAACATTTACATAAGGAACAGTTACTCTAATTATCTCAAATTTTGGTAACACTTTACAATAAGGTTCATTATAGTTAACATTAGTTAACAACATTAGTTAACATGAACTAATAATGAACTGCACTTATACAGCATTTATTAATCTTTGGTAATGTTAATTTCAACATTTACTAATGCATTATTAAAATCTTGTTAACATAGGTTAATGCCCTGTAAACTAACATGAACAAACAATGAACAACTGTATTTTCATGAACTAACGTTAAAGAAGATTAACAAATACAGTAACAAATGTATTGCTCATGGTTAGTTCATGTTAATACATTAACTAATGTTTAACTAATGAACCTTATTGTAAAGTGTTACCCAAATTTTAAACAGACTGATCTGAGAGCAAACAGGAATGTGTGGGAGTTGGAATACATATCCCAGAATTCAAAATTAATATCTCCAAAAGATTATCTGACCAGTTATCTGTAGCCTATATCTGTAGCAGAAATCATGGCAGCCATCATGCATTGGGTTGAGAAGGGCCGACCTGATGTGGTATTATGTAAAGACTCCTTAGCTGTGATAAATAGCATACAGTGAATGACATCTTTCGGAGAAGACCTACTTGTAGAACTTAATCACAGTTTGTTAAGATTACATCGGGGTTGCATAGATGTTCAGTTTTGTAGGGTCCCAGCACATGAGGGAGTATGAGGAAAGGAGAGTGCAGACAAACCAGCAAAAGAGGCATCACAAAAGGAAATAACAGTTCCAATTCCACTTTGAAAAGGAGAAGGAAAAGCAGCAGTTAAGAAGGAAGGTATTGAAAGTCTGTGACCAGGTGGGAGGAAATTATAATGTCAAGACAAGAGTGGATCACACAGGATGGAATGGTACCTTGTTTTTAATGGGGAAAAGGAATAGTGAAAACTGAAAATTGTGCGGTTAAAGAAAATGCTGAACATGTCATATTGCACTGTACATTACATGAGGTGGAAAGACGGATTTACTGGGATATACTGGGAACAGAAGGTGAGGTATGGGGGATAAGCATTACCAGGAAGGCACTATTTAAATTTTGAAAAGACACATGGTTGATGAGTAGAATATGAGAGCATATTCAAATGACATGCTGTAACACACTCCTGTACAGTAGGTGGCGGTATGCACCTAAAAGTTGATTGCAATCCGCCATTAAACAAGAGAAGAGTACTCAGTAGTCTTCTCTGCTTCGAACAACATTTGTTGGATTAATTAATTGGGATACATCGTTTATGATAGCCTCATGGGTCAATGATGCGTTTGCCATTTTTTTTTTAGCTGTTAAGTGTGTTTATAAGTGAGTGAGACATGAACAGAAGCAGCAGCAGCAGTTTCAAACTCTTTAGTTTTGCCCTTAGGAAGTGTTTGTCTCGACACATTTACAGAGACACATATCACCGATATTATTGCTCTGAATCTTCTACTACCGATCAAAGCAGATTGATGCAACTAAAGAGTAAACTGGCAAGAGGTCCCAGTTTTCAGGACTTCATCAAGAGTTCTGACAAGAGCCATAATGACTGTAATGAGGAATATGAGGAGTACTACATTACTGAAGACACAACAGCACATTCACAGAAAGGTAAGGATATATGTACAGTATATATATACAGTTTCTGATAAACGATATGCAAAAGTAATTTTAGTAATTGTCTTATGCTTTGCAGTACTATTAACGGAATAATTATTAGAATACAGCAATAAAACTGACAATGTATTCTTTGTTTTGGGCTGACAACTAAATCTACTAAAACTACAGCATTAATATTTTTATACACATTTTAAATTATACGAATGTTGTATTTTTGTAGCTTTGTTTTGGGCAGACTAAATATGAGCATAAAGCATGTTTCTCAAAAGTTGAATAGTTTATGTAAACAATACATTAAGTTAGCTACTTAACTCACTGTGAACTCCATTATTTCTTGGTGAACGCACAGTGCTGTATTGACTTGTGGCAATCATCAGAAGACGCAATATTAAAGACCATAATGGATTCAGTTGAAAGTGTGAAGTCTAAATTCTTTCTTATTTATGTTACATGTTGACATGTGAAATGCCTTACAGTGTATTTTGAGACATACGGCTGTCAAATGAACGTCAGCGACACTGAAACTGCTTGGTCCATTCTTCAGAAAGCAGGATATTCACGGACACATGAGCTTCCAGAGGTAATGCAAACTTTCCCTAATAAAAATTCACCATGGAAACACGTCTGTAGAAGCTACGATTACTATGGTAAAATTTTGTAAGAATAGTCAGAATAGCTAAGTATGGTTACGGTTCTTTATTTGCATAAAGGCTTTAATATTGTTCATCTGATATTCTTGCACAGGCAGATGTGGTACTGCTTGTCACTTGCTCCATAAGGTAAGTTAAAAACTGCTTTTTAACAGCACAAAATGAGTATACTTATTGCAATTTGCTTTCAGATTTAGAGTTTAATGGTTTTCTCTTTTGACAGAGAAAAGGCAGAGCAAACAATTTGGAATCGACTTAAGCATCTCACTGCCTTAAAGAAGAGGTGTCAGAAACACAAGTCTTCACTAAAAATAGGTGTCCTAGGTAACTATTATAATGGTTCCTCTTAATTTTCTTCTGCTAGGGAGAAAAAAGCTGTGTGAAGTGTGAATGTGCATGCATAGGGCTCAACAGAAAGAAGCAATCCATATTTTTATCCTGGTGATATGTTAGAAATTAAAACATATCATCAGATGTAAAGAAATGTTGGTAGCATTTTATGTAACACTGTTTCCCATGTACATGCTATATTCACCAAAGATAAACACATTTTCAAATTTCATAATTTCCAACATTTTGTAGGAAGATGATTGCAGCATTTCACTATATTTGTAGAGACGTGTAAATCTGGTGAGGGTTTAATATTTACAACAAGCTTCATAAAAATATGCCCAATTTTAGCATTGCTCTGAACAAAAACGGCAGACAGGCTGTATATAAATGCATCTTAACTCTCTGACAGTAGGTTGTGCTTATGGCAAGGTTCAGTCCCAACCCTAATTTGAACAAGCTAATCAAGGTCTTTGCACCTGTTAAGGCGGGCACGGGCATCTTTTAGCATCTCGAGTCAAACAGCTGTAAAAGTGAGATTTTACTAGCAAATCTTTAGTCATCCATTTAGTCATCCTAAAGTCGGTAAGCTTAGGGCTGCACAATTAATCAAATTTCTAATTAAGATTACGATTATGGATGCCATGATTTTGTAAACGTTCAAAGGTGCGTTTAAAAGGAAAAATATCCACTTACATTATTCTGCGTGTCGAGTTGTGTTTAGAGCACGTTAAATTGTGAGACGAATCACGACTACTTCAGAGTGTAAAAGTCTAACCCAGCATAAAAGGAGCTACCAGTGATGTAGGTGTACGCTGATATGTCGAACACACTCGAAACACCTGCACCCATCATTTTTAAAAAGCCATGTACACAGCCTATATATTTACTCCACAATCTAATGCTACAAATACGGGAAACAGTGATAGATGGACCTCTGAACCGTACGCTGAGGAGAAAATCACAAATTACAAACAATAGGACAAATGCAATAAAATAAAAAGAACAAATAAAATAAACAGTGCTTTAAGGTTTTCAAGTAGGCATACATTATATCTATATAACAGTAGCATTCAAGTAAAAAACAATACAAAAACTGAAAAATCAAATGTCAAAATAAAATACTGCATTGTCTTCAAATGAATTATATATACATTATAACCCATTTTAAAATATATATATATATATTTATATATATATATATTTTTTTTATAAATATTTTTATTTCAAGGACAAATGCTATTGCTTGTACAGAGATTATATATTTTACATTTTCAATCCCTCCCCAACCAACCCAGAACAATCTGCCTTACATGATACTCATTAATGGTAAAAGTACAAAAGATGATGAAAATAATAATAATGATACCATATTAAAACAAAATAGGATGATAAAAATATGCCACAGTTAGACAATGGCAATGTAAAAAAAAAAAGAAAAAAAAAAAGACAGTTGGACACCACAATCAAAAGTGAAACCATGATACAACAATAAACACAAGCTCTACAAGTTTACACATGTAAATATTCCCCAGGAAGAACATTTATGGCAGAGAAAATGGATAATAAGGGTTGCCAGACATATGAAAATTTAGAAAATTTGTGGAAATGATGGACTTTGGGCATTCACAAAATGTCGTATCTGAAAATAACGAAAAAGGTCAGCTTGATTAAGATTGAATTTGGAGCGCAAATCATTAAAACTAACATAAAGACCATCAATATAGAGATCACCAAATTGAGTGATGCCCTTATCTTGCCATTGTTTAAATGTAGAGTCTAGTTTGGCAGGGGGAAATGCATGATTGTTACATATTGGGCTTTGAAGCAAAAGTGCTTGTCTCAGCTGCAAATGTTGGCGTAGCTGAGTCCAAATTTTAAGAGTAGAATGAACAACCGGGTTTGATGTATATTGTGCTATTCTAATAGGTAGCCTAGATGTTAATAGGGCTTGTAGAGAGGTTGTTTTGCAGGATTTAGATTCTGTTTCACACCAGTCAGTAGTACCTGATGGGTGCATCCAGTAAACTATCTTTTGAACTTGAGCTGACCAATAATAATATAAGAAATTAGGGAGAGCTAAACCCCCATCCCTCCTATGTTTCTGGAGAAACTCTTTCCGAATCCCAGGGTTTTTTCCATCCCATATAAAATTAGAAATAATTTTAACTAATCTTTTGAAAAAAGCTTTGGATAGGAAAATAGGTAGGCATTGAAATAAATATAGAAATCTAGGGTGAACTGTCATTTTAACACAGTTCACCCTGCCAGGCAGGGTTAGATGAAGAATCCTCCATTTTTGAAGATTAGATTTGAGTGTATTCAAAAGAGGAGTAAAGTTATTTTCAGATAGTCCTTTAAAGCTTTGTGCAATATTGATGCCCAGATATTTAAACCCAGATCTTGCCAAGTGAAAGGGGAATGCAGAGTCAGGCATTTGCCTGGCGAGTGCGTTAACAGGCATGCATCACTTTTAGCGATATTCAATTTGTAACCTGAGAAAGTCTTGGATAATGTCATTGATGCATGATGAAGGATTTGAGATGTAAAGAAGCAAATCGTCAGCATGTAATGAGAGCTTATGTTCAACCCCTCATCTGTTTATACCATGAAAAGAAGGTGTGGATTTTAATACCAGAGAGAGTGGTTCAATTGCATTTGTAAACAGAAGGGGGCTTAATGGGCACCCCTGCCGAGTGCCCCTTGATAGAGAAAAATTTTTGGATCGCCATTTATTAGTAACCACTGAAGCAACTGGGGAGGTATACAGAAGTTGGGTCCACTCTATAAATCTGGGGCCAAATCCAAACTTATTCATAGCAAAAAAAAGGTAGTCCCATTCCACGCAATCAAATACTTTTTCGGCATCTAGCGAAACTACAATTTCAGGGGTGTCCTGGGATTGGGGGTTGTAGAGAACATTCAAAAGACGACGAATGTTAGAAAAGATGTGCCGACCTTTTATAAAGCCAGTCTGATTAGCTGAAATGATACTGACCAAGGGGGACTCTAATCAGAGAGCCAGTAATTTGGCTAAGATTTTGACATCTGCATTTAACAAAGAAATTGGTCGATATGAGCTACATTGTGTTGGGTCTTTCTCAGGCTTCAATAGAAGTGTAATCAGTGCTTTAAGGGATTTTGGTAAAGTTCCTTGGGACAAAGAATATTCAAACATATTAAGCAAGAGTGGGGACAATTTAGTAGAAAACTTCTTATAGAATTCGATCGGAAGGCCATCAGGCCCTGGGGACTTGCCGCTTTGCAACGCTAATATGGCCGCAGATATTTCTTGTAGCTGGAGGGGATGATCTAAATCTTTTTTATGTTCTGCTGAAATAGTGGGGACATTTATGATTTCAAAAAACTCTACCAATTTAGACTGATCATTAGGGGTTTCTGATTTATAAAGGCTAGAATAAAAGTTCATAAACATGTTATTAATTGTAAGGGGATCGATAGTTAAATCCCCAGCATCATTTGTAATTTGAGAAATATGTTGAGCTGATGATCTGGATTTAAGCTGATGGGCTAAAAGTCGGCCAGCCTTATCACCGTGCTCATAGAAAAAACCTCGTGACCGGAGAATAAGCCTTTCTGCGTGATTTGATGAAATTAAATTATGTTGGGTTTGAAGATCGATCCTTTCTTTATAAAGTTCTGGTGTAGGAGAAGTAGAGTATTGACTGTCAATTTTGGATATCATCTCAATTAGCTGTTGCCTTTTTCTTTCCCTCTCTTTGTTAATAAAAGCAGTATATGAAATAATGTCCCCCCTGAGCACTACTTTCAGCGTCTCCCAAAGGAGAGAAGGGGAGACTTGCTTCGTGGAGTTGAATTGTAAAAAATTGTCAATTGAAGAGGATACATGTTTGCAAAATGAGTCATCTGACAATAGTGATGAATTAAATCGCCAAATGTGATTCGTAAAATTAGATGGAAAGGAGAGATCTAGTAATAAGGGAGCATGATCAGATTCTATAATAGCAGAATATTCCACTCCCTTTACTGAAGAGAGGAGATTTTTGTCAATAAAAAAGTAGTCAATTCTTGAGTAACAATGATGTACATGTGAAAAAAAAAAGAGTAAACCTTATTGTGGGGATTGTAGAAGCGCCATGGGTCTACGCAGCCAGTCTGGCTCAAAAAGGCTGAGATTTCATTTGCCATTTTAGATCTCCGCCTAAAATCAGATAATGTGAATTGAAGCTAGGTAAAGCGGCAATCAGCTTATTTATGAAATTCGTATCATCCCAATTAGGGCCGTAAACATTCACCAGCAAGACCTGGGTATGAAATAGTTTTCCAGACACCATGATAAAACGAACCTGAGTGTCAGCAATAACTTTGGAGGCAATGAAATGAATTTTTTTGTGTATTATTATAGCTGTTCCTCTTGCCTTGGCATTAAATTTAGAATGGAAAATGTGACCTACCCATGGTTTCTGCAACCTAAGATGATCTGAATTGAGTAAGTGTGTCTCTTGAAGGAAGATAATATCGGATTTAAGACGCTTAAGGTGGGAAAAGATTTTTGACCTCTTTATAGGGCCATTAAGACCTTTAACATTCCATGATGTAAACCTAATACATGACTTTCCTGCCATTCCTGTTTAAACATTGGACATATTTCACTATAAGAAGATGAACACAACACTTGTGGCATGGACAAAACTGGTACCCAGCTAAATTTCTCATCCCAAAACAAAAACAGATGGAGTATCCATTGAGAAAAACAAAAAGGGAAATGAAAGAATCCTTGCACATTACAGCAATTTGTAAATATTATATATACTGTATTAAAACAGGTTTAAAAAAAAAAAAAGAGGACACTTAGTCCGTCTTCCGAGCATAGGTGTCATCCGTCATAAGCAGTACATACACCATTTTTTACCCCCAAGCGATGACAAGAACCATCATTATATATTAATAATAATAAAAAAAAAAAAAAAAAAACTGCAAAGGTAGCTGTGTGCTTATCTTTAAAGTGGTCAGTTAGAAATATATAGTTAGCAAATTACTCCCCTGCTGCAGTCACGGTCGCGTTGATTCGTCGTTCATAAAAGGCTTCGGGTGCTGATTCAAAAGTGAAGGTTTCCTCGTCGTATGTGAATCGCAAGCGGGCAGGGTAGAGAAATCTGAAACGGATCCCTTTCTGGTAGAGCATTGTTTTAATATTTTTGAAAGCAGCGCGCTTCTTGGAGAGTGCCGCGCTTAGGTCAGGATAGAATCTGAGAGTCTTCCCTCGATACTGCAGCTTGTGTTGCCTAGCCCAGCGCAGGGCTCGTTCCTTCTCCTGGAATCGATGAAAACATACGATAATGGGTCTTGGAGGTAGGCCATCTCTGGGTTTAGGTGCCAATCCACGATGAGCTCTTTCCAGTTCTGGTGGTTTCTCGAACACCTGATCCCCCATGACATCTTTCAGTAGATCAGAAGTGAACTTAATCATGTCTGTTCCGATTTCGCTGTCTTCAGGCACATTTATGATCCGAAGATTTGCCCTGCGTGAACGATTTTCCAGATTGTCCAAACGGTCTAACAGCGCCTCATTGGTTGTTTTTAACGCAGCGATGTCTGCCTCCGCTTTAATAAGGGCCTCGAAGTTTTCTCCTGCCGTAGTTTCCACAGTTGTGAGACGCTTTCCGAACACGTCCACGGTTTCTTGAAACGATTCTATGGATAGTTGAATTGGTGCCAGGGAAGACTTGATTAACGCACTCATATCCTCTTTCAGATATACAGCAAAAGGTTTTGTTTTTTTTTTTCCAATCAAGAGCATTAAGTGATTTTCTTTTTCTTTTGTTGTTTGACAGACAGCTATACTGTATTATGCTGCTGTCTCTTTAAGAGCTAATGCACAGATCCTATTGACATAAGTCCGATTTCTTTCCCAACTGTTTTTCACTTAAGACATAACTTACTGTTTTTACATAAATATTAAAACCACAGCTTATTGCTTAACTCTCTTTAACGTCAAGCATGTCACATATAAGTTTGCGTGTTCAGTCTATTCTTTGCTATATACGTCAACTTAAAACTTTTTGAAGCAGCCTTTTAAAATCATTCAGATATTGCACATTGTTGCATATCGTGGTATGTACATTTGCAATGTTTTGATTAATTGTGAATAGTTGTAAATGCATTACTGGCCATCCTTCTTGTCAAGCCCAAATACACATATCCTATGTCCTGCTGTAGGTTGCATGGCGGAAAGACTGAAGTCTGAATTACTTGAGCGGGAGAAGTTGGTGGATGTTCTGGCAGGGCCAGACGCATACAGAGATCTGCCCCGGCTACTGTCTCTTGCTCACGGAGGCCAGAGGGCCAGCAATGTGTTGTTATCATTAGAGGAGACTTATGCTGATGTCATGCCTGTCCATCAGACTCCGGAGGGGCACAGCGCTTTTGTGTGAGTAATGCCCTGATTTATGCCAGTAAATGCAGTATATAAGGAATGGCAGCTTATGGTGAAGACTAGTGTAGTTTCAAGAGTTCTGATGAAATTAGATTTGATGTTGGTTTAGGATGTTTGTTTTTTTTTATCTCCTTTCTCTTTAAATGTAATAATTGTAGATGTATTTGTTTGTGTACATATACATGGATCATAGTAGATGCATCAAGTGTAGTGAATTTGCAGTCTACCCTGTTTGTTTGCAAAATTTAGCAGTGCTCCAGACTAAAATATGAGAGCAGTGGCACCAGTGCCACCAAGTTCTAAATGGTGGCATCAGCACCCCGGGGTACTGGTGCTAACATCTGTAGAATATCACAATATTACTGTTGTATTTCACAGAAAAGTACAGTTGCTTAATAATACTGCATTTTTGTCTCATTGAATTGTACAGTTAAGCACTTGAGTTTAAGTTGGGACGCAGGTGTAAATAAACAGTAACATCTTTAAAAAGTGTAAAATACAAATTTTATATGGAAAATATTCTGCTTGTGCAATTCTGTCTGTCTGACTCAAGGTAAAAAGTAACTATATGGCTTCTGTCTGTATGGTTATTGTTAACTGCAGTCTAAACACATTTAGCATAAAATCAAAAAACTGCCGTGACAAAAATTACTTTAATTATATTGTATTATTCCTATAATTCATTGCGATATACCGGTATACCATTACACAGGGTATCCGCGGGGCATTAAAAAGCATTAAAAGTCATTAAATGGATTTTGCAAAAATTAAGGCCTTTAATGGCATTCAAAAGCATTAAATTTTATTCCTACAGGCATTAATTTTTTTAGATAGTTTTGAAGAAAATAATACTATCAGTTTATATTGAATATAGCCTTCATAATTAATAACTTTGATTTGCTGTCACAAAATATGTTCACTGGTGTGATACACACACGGAACCAGTTTGGTAATTGCCTCCGGCCGGTGCAAAATTGCAATAACGCCGTTTTGGACAGAGGCGGGCTGTGACCTGCGGAAGGCTGCATCAAGAAAGCCATTGTGACGAATATACTTGTTGACCTGATCTAGCTTCCGAGACCCACCGGTACTGCCGCACGAGGCGCTTGCTTTCACCTCTCTGTCTGCGTCTGCTATTCAGTGAGTGGCTGATAGAGCTGTGCGCTCTGTCAGAGAACAAATAAAATAGATACTATTGTTTCTTACCTGTGATCATTTTACGTGTACGTATAGCCAAAATCACACCAAATGTCTTTATCTTATGTGTGTTGTAATTTTGTCAGACAACGTCTTGATTAGAGATGCTCCGATCAGCATTTTTGGGGCCGATCACCGATTACCGATCACCAAGATCATGATCTGCCGATTGCCGATCACTGCCGATCACAGAATGGCAGGGGAATGGGAATCTTTTATCTACAATCTAGCAGAGTTTGCACCATTTGTAGAAAAGAAACTAACTCTAAATTAACTGTATTAAGAAAAAAAACTTGGTTTTGGATCTGATATAGTTGAGGAACCAACTATATCAGATCCAAAAAATAAAATAATGTAAGCTACTGTATGCCAGTGCCATCCTTCCTAAATAACAAAGCAGAGAAACAAGGAGGCCAAGCAGATAGTTACCAACCAAATGAATTCCATAATTCTGAACGTGATATCTTCGTACTATCCTTGCTGTATGGTTCACGTCGTTTAAATGCATCACTCAAGCCTCGTTTACACTGCACGCGTGTGCGGTGCAGCTACCGGAGCTGATACGCGGCCACTCTAGTCAATGCTCGTGTTTACACCAGCCGCGCCGCTTCGCTAAAGATAAGCGCCTCGCCTATTTTTGACGGACGCCGCGTCCAAGACGCGCAGCTCAAATACAAAATAAAGACGTAAAGTTAGCCGTTTGCAATGTATGTCGTGATGAAATCCCTCGAGGTGGAAGCAAGCAACGTCATTTTAACACCACTAACATGATTAGGCACCTTAAAACACGCCATACAACTGAATATGCCGAGTATGAGAAACTAAACCAGCCGAAGCCAACAACATCCCCATCCCTCAATCAGCCGACTGTGTGTGAAGCCTCGTTTACACTGCACTACATTGCAAACGGCTAACTTTCGTCTTTATCGGACACTTTGAAAAACTTCCAGACGGGAGAACTCATGACAAGCTCCGCTCTGCTGTTGTGTACCTGTGCGCCGTGCATGCACGTGTGAAAAAGTCGCGCGAGTAATTTACGTCACGTGATCGGCGCTTTTGGGGTTCGCCGATCAAGCTATTTTTAGCCAATATCGGCCGATCATGATCGGTGGCCGATCAATCGGAGCATCACTAGTCTTGATTATAAATCAGGATTTAGTGCTGTGTTAGCATGTCAGGGCTCGAAAGTAACGCTTGTCATATAGTCCGGTTTGAAACCAATGGAGCTACAGTCAACTTAGGCTTACGATGCTTTTGGGAAACGCTGCCCTGGCTGGACAAGGACATTCTTACATTTAGTGTAAGTGGCTATCGATAGTGGATGATAATAATAGGCTGTAAATGTACTGACGATAACAAGGTTGTGCTGTTGAGGCTCGCGCACCATCTCCAGGAGAAATGGAAACATGAGCGAAGCACACAAAAAGAAACTCAGTTAATCATACTGCGGTAAAAATCAAAATGTGGAGTTTTTATAACTTGATACAGTTAAGCAAAATCACACGACCAAGAAAGCTGTTTTCCTAAACAGGCTACCGTTACGATTAAAAACGTTACACTGATTTCATACGACAGTTCAGTTAACAAATAGTTAATATTAAGTCACTTACACATTAGAAGGAACATTGACTGTTTTTGTTCTATTTTAGCAGCGAAAATAGTAAAAAAAAAAATAAATCACAGCAGAACCATAGAGTAGCAACACCCACCCTGCATCCCAATGTGCATACTATTTACCCTATCCATCCTAAATAGTATTGAATATTACTAATGTCACAAACTATTTAGGATGGATAGAATGCACATAGGGCTGGGCGATATATCGAATGCTTTTGTCACGCGCATTTCGTCAGTAAAGCCGGTTCCCTGATTACCGTTAAATCGCCATTACCTGCTTTCAAATGGAGCGGCATTTAATAGACAGAGCTGTAGATCACTTACAAGCCACGCAATATCGTGTTCATATCGCAGATGAATCGCCGACGATATTGAATGCGATATTGCGTGGCTTGTCAGTGAACTACGGCTCTGTCTATTAAATGCCGCTCCATATGAAGGCAAGTGATGGCGATTTAGCGGTAATCAGGGAACCGGCTTTACCGACGAAATGCGTGTGACAAAAGCATTCGATATATCGCCCAGCCCTAAATGCACATTGACACGCAGGCTCAGCCTTGTTTTCTTTTCTGAATGATTCAACGTTTTGAACAAATCCGTTCAAATTCAATGACCCATTCATAAACAGCTGCCTCATTCCTGAATGAACCAGCCATTGGAATGAATCATTTTAATGAATGACTCACTTATTAAGACGGTTACTTGATGCCACCTACTGGTGGTTTAATTAATTTTTTAAATATGTCAAAGCTGCAATATTCTGAAAGGATATTGCTTCAGAAATGTTATATTTATATTTACACCACAAAAAAAAAATCCTCTTTTTTTTTTTCGTTTTTTTTTTTCTCGGACAAGCAACTGTTTTACTCGTACAAGTGAATGACAAGGCTTAATGTTGAGCCCTATATGTAGTCTTAATGGGCTACGTTTCAGTCATCATTTCATGTTGTCTGACAACAAAACCAGAAAAATATATAGATTAAACACTTTTTGGAATTTGGCTGTATTTAAATATATGTGAGCAAAAAGGGTAGCAACAGAGAAGCAAACAAAACAAAGGGCTGATGTATGACGTCATCTATCGACATTTAGCGACATATATACCAGAATAGCATGGTGCCAGTTAGGTGTTACTACAGTAAATCCATGGTAAATGTGTGGATTAAAAAGCCTTCTTGTTCTTTCATGGCAAAATGTAAATCAGTCCCTCCAGTTTTCTTTTATAAGTTCACTCAACAGTCAACAATCAGTGGGAACGCTCTTGGGGCGGTGCTGATTATCTGAACCAGTATAGAATCATTAGCTAATTCATTGGCTGATGGCATTTAAAAAGGGTCACAGGCCGACCAAAGTGCTTTACTCATAGAAATAGAGCAAAGAGAGATTAATAACACCAATACTATTAACCCTTTAACTGTCACCCCCACTTTTTTTTAGACAAGAAAATGCACTATCCAAACTTAAATGGTTGTAATTCAAGAATCCTTTGGAGTATAGACATAACGCTGGCCTTGTTTTAAAGATGAAATTTGGCAGATTATTGTAGATGTGAAATAACTTATGTAAGTGAAACAGAAAAACAGTTATAGAAGTTTAAGTTTATGAAAATGTAAAATGTAAAATATATATTTTACAAAACAAGTTTTACTCTAAGGCTGCAAGGAAATCAAAGCCAAAAATCTGAACAAGTTGTGTTCCAAATTTCAGGTTGATATCTCAAAAAATGAGCTTTCAGTAAGATTTTGTTTGGGCGCAGTACCACACTTTTTCACTAGATGACAACCAAGCTCCATTACTGACCACATAAAGGCGCCTCCATTTCCATATATGGTTTGAGTGATCTGAACCATATATTTCCATTATTTTCATACAATTTATGAAGTAAACATCCTATATAGAAGTAGTATGGGAAGTTTAGCAGAATTTGATATGAATTCAGCCTCTAATAAACATAAAAATAACATGTATGTGGGTTATAGATTGCCTCCACAATCATAAATGTATTTTTTTTTTCTATTAAAAACATTTTCAGACCTTTTTTTCTCAAAAAATTGAATGGATGTTATCTTTTGAACTCTTGGCATGAAAACAACGCAAGCTCTCTTCTTCTTCAAAGTAAGCACTGTCTTTGCAATCTCTCTACCTCACACACAATATCTAAATCAACTGACAAAATGCTAAAAGTTCGTAATACCGAATCCATGTTTCACGAGGCGCATTCACAGAATGTTACCGCTGGGTGTGAATAGTGCTCAAAAGAACGTCACCTCATCTTCTCTGACAGGTGCCCTGCACGTGCAGCTGACATAAACCACACTTTCAGTAAACAAAAAGAAAATCCTATCCAGTGGTGAAGTGTTTTATGTGTTGTCTAATCTTTTGCGATGTCCAAATAACAGTCGCGATTCGCACGCAACGCGTCAACGTCCGCTAATGTCCAATTCGCGACCTAATGACTCATTTGAACAGATTCATTTTAATTTAGCAAGAGTGGTTAGTAAAATTAGCCTTAATAATCCACAATATTTTCAGGTTATTTAAATGACAATGTGTAGTAAACCTTAGGCCTACCTATAAAATCTGTTAGTTTAGACTGGAGTGAGGTGAAACCAGAACAAAGTTTGTTGTTAGCTAGGTGCATTCAATTGTATATGGTAGAAAATTATATTATTAGTTAATATAAAATGCTACTTTTTAATACTTTTCATGTTTAGCAAAAAAGCATCTTCTCTTACAAAGCTATAAAATCACTTCTTTTTTTTTTTGCAAAGAGGGCACGAAAGAATTACAGTGAGAGTGACTGGTACTTTATTGTCAGTATCGGGCTCGCAGATCACGTGGGTAGTTTTTACTGTTTGTGTGGATGTCACATGTCTGTCACCACTGAAGACCATTTTTGACCCAGGAAAAACCCTGCATTGATTCATTTGAATTGAAATATTTAATACTTTCACAGCAAAAATTATGTATGCGATTAATTTAATTAATCACAGAGTATGTAATTAATTAGATTAAAATTTTTAATCGATTGACAGCCCTAGTTTCAACCAATCTTTAATGATTTTTCATGTTCATCGCTATTTCAAAATAAAGGTCTGAACATGCCTTATGAGTATGAAAATATGCTTGTTGCAAATTAATAAATTACTGCTCCTCTGTAATTTATTTTGAAAATCACCAAATATGTCACCAAATATGTAAACTACAGATTCTAAGCTTTCAAATGATATATAGTTTGTAAAGATTAGTTTAGGTTTAGTATAGAACATTACTGTTTTAAATATGTAATGGCAAACGTCCCACCTGTGGGACGGTGACAGTTAAGGGGACACAGTTTTAAACAGAAGAGTCATTTATAAGCTAAAAGCATCAAAAAAATAAGTTTTGACTTGACTTGATCTCAGACAGAGAGGAAGCCGATGTAATATAAAGTGGAAGCTTTTTCCACAATGTGGAGCCAGCCACTTTAAAAGCTTGGTTACCCCTTGATTTTAGCCGGGTTCTGGGTATTTGAAGGAGGAATTTTGTTTCAGATCTAAGACTTCTAGTGGGACAAATATAAATGGAGTAGTTCAGACAAATAAGAAGGAGCTAAATCATTTAATGATTTATACACCAGTAATAAAATTTTAATCTCAATTCTGGAATTTATTGGGAGCCAATGAAGGGATCTCAGAAGGGGGTAGCGTGATCAAATTTCCTCTTTCCGTTCAAGAATCTCACCACAGCATTTTGAACAACCTGTAAGTGTGCCGTTTGGGACTTAGATATACCAAAGAGAATTGGTTATGTGGAGCAGGGCTACACGTGCATTACAGTGGTTGAGGAGACGTTGGCCACTCACCTTTGGCTTTCCTTCCAAGCCCTGTAGAGCCACTTCTGCCCTTGTAGGCAAATCCTACATGCTGGCTGACCATGCAGGTATGGCGCTTAGTACCATGGCCATTCTTCAGGCCTACCAAGCGGATGTCCTTGAGGAAATGGACAAAGGCAGGGGCCTTACGCCAGAGGTGGTCAAGGAGCTACTAAGCACACTGCACATGCGTTTGGGCACACCATGGCGGGTTTGGTGGCCGTTGAGCACCACCTCTGGCTAAATATTACTGAAATCCATGAAAAAGAGAAGATCTTCCTACGGGGTGCCCCTATCTCACAGTCAGGTTTGTTTGGAGAGGTGGTCAACTCAGTAGTCGACAAATTCCGAACTGCTAAGACGCAGTTGGTTGCCCTTAACCCTCTGGAGTCTGAGGCTGATTTGGGGCCTGGAGAAGTTTTGACATGCCCTGACATTTGTGCTTTTTTTCAGTTGTTCATAAACATATTAATGGAAAAAGTGTCATTACACTGTATTCAGCACAAACTAGGCTACAATAATATGTGAGGAACATGTATGTACATGTTTGTGTTTTTGAAGGAATAACATTTATGCGTGTTTATTGAAAAAACAAAACACTTAAGTCACTGAAATAAGGCCAAAAAAAGTATATTAAATCTGTGTTTACAATACTTTAGGATATTGGAGGTTGTAGACTAGAGTTTTTGCATCAAAAATATGTAAAAATTATGCTGCCTACTCCTTCATATAAAACAATATATTGATTTAGTTTTTGTAAGACACTTTTTGCCAAGAAACACAGTATGCGAGGAGGCGTGAATCACCACTGAAAATGGGCCATTCTCACCTGAGAAGACAAAATAATTGCATAGTAATGAGCTGAAATGACTTGCATATTAATGAGGCATTTCAGTCAGGTAGGCTATGAAAAAAAACCTTCTGTGATGTCTCAAGCTCATCATGCTATATGAAACATACAGAAAAATATTATTACAATATAAAGTAATGGTTTTATATTATACTTTTAAAATATAATGTATTTCTGTGATGCAAAGAGTCTGAATATAGGCTTTTAGTTTAAAAGCATGCACATTTTGAGAAATATTGGATTCTCATATGCTTATGTCAATTTTCTATACAGAGGAGTTATATTAATTTAATATTCATTGTCATTACTATGAGCGCTGGTGTTTTTAATTCATCCTTGAAGTCGGAGGGCGCTCTCTGTGCATTTTTAGTCCACAAATTCATCTAAAAGAAGTAGAGGCTATTCCATGAATGGAGTTTCCAATTCATACTGCAGCCGGAGGGCGCTAAAGAAACAAAAACTCATCTAAAATTCATCTATAGAAGAAAAGAAAACAGGAACTAACTGCATGTCTTCTCGAGCTCCCTAACCATGACTTTTACATCCAGATAAACACTTTTCAAGACAATAAATACACGATTGAGACGATGAATGCATGTATTGACTGAATTTGCGTCTGAATAGCGCTCCCTCCGTGGGCGTGGCCGCATTAGCAGGTAATGAGCTGAATCATGGACTTCTGACATGGCTCTCTTTTCATACAGATTACATAAACACAGAAGGTTTGTTTTTTATTTGACTTACATGATTTAAAACCTGACATCTTTTTAGACATAAGTGTATTTTTTCTGTGATTAGTATTCACTAAGTTACAGTTCATCTTCTGAGAACTATCAGATTGGACTTCGTTCAGAGGGAGAGGAGAGATCACGCATCATGTTAGTTTTCTTTATTTTACAAAAAGCACAACATTTTGTTTTTACTTTGAGTGTATACAAATAAAAGAAGATATTCTATAGTTTCAATTGATATATTACTTATGTCTCTATGACAAAAAAATGACTGAGTATTTTAAGTCTGTTTTGCTGCAATGTGAAAAAAAACCCTGCAAAACGCGCCGGCGCGTTTTCAGACCTCAGAGTGTTAAGCAGTTTATGTCTAGGAGGGCTCGTGAACCTCCCACTCCTGCCCCCGTGCCCAGGGACCGCTTCACTCACAGGAAAGAGGCCTCTAGAAGGAGTGACGAGCCGAGACATCCCCCGCCTTGCACGGTCTGGGGAGCTCGTGGCCATCCGATGCCCCGCCAGCGCCCCCATAGACGCATTGACTTGAGGCAGCCAGCTAAACCCACTGCTTCAGCTTTGCAGGGGCGTTCCTGACCTACGGGTTAGGAAACAGAGAGCTTCTCAGAAGGGAGGGACAGACCCCCGCCATGCACGCTTGGGGATACAGAGTCAGCCTGCCAAGACCATCTTCCTGTGTTGAAGGATGGAGATGCTCCAGGCTATCTCCCCTCTACATATTTTCTTGCTCGAGCTGCACGCCGCCTCCTCCTTTGGGCTCAAGACAGGTTTCTTTCACTGTGAGCAGTTCATGTTCCAGAGGACTTGAACGTAGCAGCGGACTTCTTGTCGAAACAGAAGCTCAGGTCAGGGAAATGGATGTTGCATCAGTGGCTGGCTCAAATTCAGAGCATGTTCGGCGAGGCGGAAGTGGACCTCTTTGTGTCGCAGGTCTCCATACATTGCCCTCTATGGTTCTCCCTGTCTCATCCAACGCCTCTGGGGATAGATGCCTTCCCTCATCCCTGGGCGGATTTGAGACTGTATGCATTCCCTCCAGTCAAGTTAATCCCTGCTGTCCTTTGCAGAGTGAGGGAGTGTGGGATCTGCCTCCTTCTGTTAGCCCCATTCTGGTCATCCCAGACATGGTTCTCCCTGGTGGAGGGGTCCCCTTGGCAGATCCCTGTCAGAAGAGATAAGTTGTCTCAGCTTTAGGGCAGGATTTGGCATCCTTGACCCGGGATATGGAGATTGTGGGTGTGGATGATCAGGGGCAGTCGCTAGCTACAGTGGCTACACTGTAGTCATTTACTACAGTTCATTCATGGTAAATGTTTGTAAGCGTGGTGATTTTGCGATTTAAAAGTCTTCTATCTTCATTCAAGGCACGTTTCTCCTGCAACGCAGTTAAATAATGGTATCTGGGACTGGGAATAACATAGCTCCTTTAAGCTTTCGTTCCGTTATCCACTGGGCTGTGCTGCGTAGTTCAAAGTAAACTAGTGAAACACCTGAAAACAGCACTATTTGTTCTGTATTTGTTGTTACTGACCGAGAAACAACTTCAGATGATTCAGTGACAGAGCGGTCCGAACGAATCCAAATAGTTTCAGAATGCTTGCAAGCGCGTTTGGCCAATTCATGGAAAAGAAAGAATCGATACAAAAGAACAATTAATTCACGAATGACTGGTATCGCTGGTTCCGTTGAAAGAAATACGGGACACACATAATAATATAAAGCAATCTTTAGTGGTAGAAGTGATGGTTCTACCATATTTATGGCAGTGTGGCAGTTTTGCAGCCTTGGCTAAATGTAGTATACATGAGACTAAATAATGATCTGAGATGTCATCACTCTGCTGCAGAATTTCAACGGCATCAATATCGATTCCATGTGACAATATTAGATCTAAAAAAATGATTACGACAATGAGTGGGTCCTGACACGCGTTGTCTAACTCCAATAGAGTTTAGAATGTCTGTAAATGCCAATCCCAATGCGTCTTTATCATTATCTACATGGATATTAAAATCACTAACAACAAGGACTTTATCCTTAGCTAGTATTAACTCCGATAGAACATCAGTAAATTCTTTGATAAAGTCTGTATGGTGCCCTGGTGGCCTGTATACAGTAGCAACCACAAATGTCAACTTACATAATGTTACATAAAGCACCATCACTTCGAAGGATATTTGAAAGACTTTTGAGTAATACTGAAGATATTACAATAAATTACAGCAACACTTCTCCCTTTGCCTTTCTGACGAGGATTGTGTTGATGATTGTAACCTTGAGGGCTAGACTCATTTAAAGTAATGTAATCATCTGGTTTTAACCAGGTATCTGTTAAACACAGCAAATCTAGATTATCATGGAAACAAACAAGTGGCAGGAAGCTTAACAAAGGGAGGCATGTGACAATTGAAAATGCAAACATAGAGTTCAAAACAGACAGATATTTGACAGACACTAGTCTACATCGCGATTTGATTTAAGTGTTCTGACCTGTTTTTTTATTTATTCATCAAAAATATGACAAATTCCATGTTATACAGTAAAATCTTTTTATGACTGGATTCTGTGATTTCGTCCGCGTTTTCTGCATCATGGAAATCCTACTAATGTAGCAAACGAGTATGATAAGCTTGTTGTAAGAGTAATGCTGCGTTCACACCGAACGCATCTGGGGCGTCTGATTTACATGTTAAGTCAATGTAAACGCACGTCTAGACATCCTGCGGTGTGAATCAAGCATCTAGCGCGGTGCGAATCGGCCGTTGACGGGCGAATGGCGTGGCGTGAATTGAGCGTTCATATGTCTGACGCCCTAGACGCCCGAGTTGAAAAATCTGAACTTTGGCGAAGACTCACGGCACGTAAACCAATCAGGGACTCTGCTTTGGTAGTCACGTGTTTATGACGTGATCAGTGGTGGAGAACAGAACAAAGATGGAGGACAAATTAATAGTCACTGTGTGTGGCCACCCTGAGCTTTATGATGTGTCATCATACTTTTATCGAGACAGGAATAAAAAGGACCTTGTCTGGAAGAGGATAAGCGAGGAAATCGGACAATCTGGTAAGTTGTAAAATGCTTTGCATGATTTTAGCCGTTGATACTAGCTGCCTGCTAGCTTGCAAAAGCCGGCCGGCATAACCGAGCTAAATTGCCGCTACTAGTTTCCAACTGACGAGATGATGTGTTTATTCAGAGGATCTGTGCAGAAAGAGATGGAAGACAAATACACTGGGTAGCACAGGTAGCACGCCAGGCAGAAGCCCCTCCCATGACGCAAATTCGCGTCTGAACACACGTCTTTGTTTAGACACGCGAATATAACACAAATTTGACGTGCGATTCGTGTTCGGTGTGAAAGCAGCATAAAAGATGGGGACATATTTATTTACTTTATAGCAACGCGTTTCACCAATTAGGTGACAATGTAGCGTTAACCAGTATGTAATTTTTGTCAAACTCCTATGTCTATAAAACATATTTTGTTGGAATGTACTGCTTTGAATGTCACTAGGCAATGTTTTTACACAGAAAGTTCTTTTATGGATATTTTCAAAAATGTTTCACCAGGAACAATCAATGAAAAATCTTATTTAATGTTTGTTATATTTATGTGAGTTGATTATCAACTATTGTTTTTTACTATTACTGTGCTAATTACGTTTATTTATTTATTTTAATGTTGTTCTTGCCATGAAAATAGACATAGATGCTGATATGGCAATAAAAACAAACAAACAAACAATGTAGCATTAAATCACTATTCAACAGACTCAAGCCACCACCGATCCGTGGTCTATTAGGCTGCAGAAAGATTCTAACTTTTCAATGTGTTACGTTAACTGACTGTACTGACAAACTATACTAATTTAGGATATGTGATGTAAGCGATGTCATATGCATGAGTGACATGGCAATTTTAAAGTCCAGAACACACCAAGCCGATGCAGATGAACTAGTGGTGACGAAAGCAGACTGAGGGGTTGGCTCACATCGGCAGTGTCTGTGTCCAAAGTTGCCCTGACACACCAATCTGACGCTCGACAGCCGATGGCCATGTAGCATGTCAGTTCTGCGCCTGCGTGAGATGAAATGCCTTTCTGAACCAGCAGGCGGCAGTAGCTGAACAGCCAATCAGAATTATCAGATGGCCTGACGGACCGACAAGCTCTAACACTGATTCAACATTTCGAATCGGCCGAAAAAAAGCCGACGAGGACCAACTTTAGCCAACGGTGCGGAACACACTGAGAAAACTTAGTCAGTCGATGAAGAAAAACTGCCTGACCGCTGACCGCCGGCTCGGTGTGTTCCTGCCTTAAGGGACGGGGCTAATGTTATATTGGATGAACTTATATTGAAAAAGGAAACTCATAGGGGGGTCATTGTTTATTAAATTTACAGTAAGTTATTGTAGCACAGTTAAAGTTTGTGTGTGGGAAGGAAGAGGTCTGGGTCAGCAAACAACTGCTGACTGAGCTTTTATTGAGAACAAAGTTCAACAGAAAGACTGTGCAGCGCCAGGGGCGCCGTTGGCACGGGGGACAGGGGGGTCAGGACCCCCGCGGTTTTGAAAAGATAGAAGTCGACCCCCGCACTTTTGATAACGGCTGCTTCAGTCACACTATATCACCTTTTAGCTTAGGATATTTTCTTTCAAATGAGACCATTTTCACGTTTCTGTGAGCTTTCGTTCGTAAATAATCAGCTGTTTTGTCGCGGATGTGAAAAGGAAATGCGCTCTCAAACGGAGAAAAACACACGATCTCCAAACCATCGATCAAAGCGTGCTAACGTGCAAAGCATTTTAGGACAGGTCGATGGTATATAAATCATGCCCGAACGTTAGCGTTTGTCAATCAAGCCAAACCGTCCATTCAGAAACTGAGAAATTTTACACTTTAAGGTAAGGACGCTGATCTATCAGGTTGACGCGCGAGCCGGCTTGACTGACGTTTTCATGAGGATTTATAGTTTATGGACTGTTTTGATTTCGGTAATTACATCTTGAAAGGCAAAAGCATTGATGGCATCCATAAAAGAGATATCTGAAATAGAAACGAAAGTGATATTGCCTCATCCAGTGGAATCCACAAGGGCTTCACTCAAAGTAACTTGCTGTGCCTCAGTCAGCAGTTCCCCTCTCTCTCACACACTCCTGCTTCTCACGGTGTCTTATCCTGTCTCCGCGCCAATCACTAGAACGAGAAACAGGTGTTCGTGATTTGTATTCAACCCACTCACTTACCAAGTATCTCCCGGAGGCTGTAGAGCCAGATACCAACGAGTGATCCGCGCGTTGGTATCCTTCATGCGGTGGAGCCACTGCAGGGGAGCGTGGTCCGAACAGAGAGTGAATTCCCGTCCCAGGAGATAATAGCGGAGGGTGAGGACAGCCCACCTAATAGCCAAACACTCTTTTTCCACGGTGCTGTACTTAGCTTCTCTCTTAGAGAGCTTACGGCTAATGTACAGCACCGGCCTCTCCTTACCCTCTATCTCCTGGGACAGGACAGCACCCAGCCCCCTGTCCGACGCGTCAGTCTGCAACAGAAAAGGGAGAGAAAAGTCAGGAGAGTGAAGCAATGGCCCGCCACATAGAGCAGCCTTCACCTGGGTAAAGGCCTGCTGGCACAGCTCCGTCCACTGGACGTATCTGGTGCATCCTTTTTAGTTGGATCAGTCAACAAGCTGGTGAGGGCCGAATAATTAGATACAAACCTTCTATAATATCCTGCCAGCCCGAGGAACTGTCTAACCTCCTTTTTGGTCTTGGGGCGCGGACAGGTTGCAATGGCTGCTGTCTTGTCAATTTGGGGACGCACCTGCCCATGCCCCAAGTGGAAGCCCAGATACCTTACCTCCACGCGCCCAATTGCACACTTCTTCGGGTTGGCCGTGAGCCCAGCCCCTCTCAGCGATCTCAGGACGGCCCTCAAATGCTGCATATGCCGCTGCCAGCCGTTACTATAGATAATAATATCATCTAGATAGGCAGCCGCATATGCACCATGGGGCCGCAGAATTTTATCCATGAGTCACTGAAAGGTAGCCGGTGCCCTGAACAGCCCGAACGGAAGCGTAATGAATTGGTGTAATCCGAACGGTGTCGTGAAAGCTGTCTTTTCTTTGGATAATGGCGACAAGGGGATCTGCCAACATCCTTTCGTTAAGTCCAGTGTCGAATAAAATCGAACCGCACCTAGCCGGTCAAGCAATTCGTCCACTCGTGGCATTGGATACTGCATTCACCCTGCGATAGTCCACGCAGAAACGAATCGAGCCATCTGTTTTGGGGACCAAAACTATCGGGCTTGCCCAGTTACTGCTGGACTCTTCTATTACTCCCATCTTAAGCATTGCCTCTAATTCGTCCTGAACTACCTTTTTTTTGTGTTCAGGTAATCTATACGGCCGGCTCCGTTTCGACGTGGTGCTGAATGAGGTTGGTACGCCCCGGCAGGGGAGAGAACACGTCTGCAGATTCTGCTTGCAGTTTAGATAAATCAGTGAGCTGGGAGGGCGAGAGGTGATCTCCTCCCGGGGACAGAGCGAGGGATTGAGTTTTTACATTCGCCTCTGGCTCGAGATCATCCTCCCCGCTAATCACCGTCGCCAGCATCACTGATTCTGCCTCATTCCATTTTTTAAGGAGATTGAGGTGATAAATTTGACATGCCTCTCTCCTGCCAGACCGTACCACCTCATAATCGAGCTCGCCCACTTGCCGTGTAACCTCAAAGGGTCCTTGCCACTTTGCAAGTAATTTAGAACTTGAAGTAGGGAGCAATACAAGTACTTTCTCTCCCGGTGCAAATTTGCATAAATTAGGCCGTCTGTTATACAGCTGGCTCTGTCTGTGCTGGGCTTGTAACAAATTCTCCATTGATAGCCGCCCCAAAGTATGGAGTTTTGCTCTCAAGTCCACCACATACTGAATTTCGTTTTTGGCCTGAGATGGTCCGTCCTCCCAAGCCTCCCTTAGGACATCCAGCAGCCCGCAGGGCTGGCGTCCAAAGAGAAGCTCAAAGGGGGAAAACCCCGTGGAGGCTTGCGGGACCTCTCGCACTGCAAATAACAGAGGTTCTAACCACTTATCCCAATTTTTGGCGTCCTCCTGAACGAATTTACGAATCATGGATTTAAGCGTGCGATTAAGCCCGTCCGTCTGTGGGTGAAAGATGCTGGTACGAATCGATTTAATGCCCAATAATTCGTACAATTCGCGTAACGTGCGTGACATAAACGCTGTGCATTGATCAGTGAGGATTTCTTTTGGAATCCCCACTCGGGAGATTAAACGAAACAGTGCATCCGCAACACTTTTAGCGGAAATGTTGCGGAGAGCCACTGCCTCGCGTTGCATAATCAACAATGACCAATGCAAAGCGATGTCCCCTTGCTGATCGTTCCAATGGCCCGATGAGGTCCATACCAATTCTTTCAAAGGGGACATGCATTAATGAGAGTGGGCGCGATGGCGTTTTTGGTGTGGCCGGTGGGTTTATCAACTGACATTCACGACAAGACGCGCACCACCTGCGTACATTCTCGTGAATGCCCGGCCAGAAAAATCGGGTCATGAGACGATTTAGTGTCGCCGCCTGTCCTAAATGCCCCGCCATCGGATTAGAATGAGCTGCGTGGAAAAGCATTTCCCTGCGGCTCTTTGGAACTAACAACTGGGTTGTATCCTCTTTTATCTGAGTGTCTTTGGTCACTCGGTACAACCAATCTTTTATAATCGCGAAATAAGCAAGCGGACGTCCAGGCTGGAGAGGCTGACCATCAATCACGCAGACCTTTTCAAACGCATGTTTTAGCGTCTCATCCTGAGACTGCTCCAGGGGAAAATCATTGCGCTCTGGAAGAATTAGTCTTCCGGCTTCACTCTGTTCCCCTGCAGCAGCACTCCCCGGTCCCTGATCAGTCTCTCCTACCTGCACTCGCGCTTGCTTACCCCGCGTTCTTTTTCCCCAAGAGGCATCTGAGCATAAACATCGCAAAAATTGACTGAACGCAGGCCAATTTGTTCCCAAAATTATTGGATGCCGGAGGTGCGGGTTAACTGCAACCTCAACATATGCTTTTGTCCCCTGAATTTAATCATGACAGGCATTACAGGATGTTTCACCACATCCCTGTGCACACACCGAACCCCAACCATGCGGCCTGTATCCAATGCCCCAGATGAAATCAGTCTTTGATGGACAGAGGTTTGGTTACAGCCCGAGTCCACCAAGGTCTGATAGGTACCCCCTTGATACTCAAAAAAAAAAGACAAAAGAGAGGGAGAGAGAGAGACAGCTGGAAGGGGTTCGCTGACCCCTTGACACGCCACCATGTGGTCCTCCACCAACTGGATGGCTGAGTCTAGCGACGTGGGGAGGTGGCACTGGACCCACTCGGCCATCTTCTTTGGGAGCCGAGTGATGAACTGCTCCAGCACCACGCGATCGATCACCAGATCCACGTCGCCTCCCTCAGCCAGCAACCATTTGCGGCACGAGACCGGAGCTGTTGGGCCATCACGAAGGGTCGGCCGGACTCACCCAGGTCGAGGGAACGGAAGCGTTGATGGTGTTGTTCCGGGGTCCGGCCAACCCGCTGGATGATGGCCCGCCGTAGGTCGTCGTAGACCAGGAGATTCTGGACTGGCAGCTGCTGTGCCGCCACCTTCGATTCTCCCGAGAGGAGCGGGACCAACCTCATAGACCACTGGTCCCACGGTCATTTACTCGCTTCGGCTGACCTCTCAAAGAGCTTGAGAAAAACTTCTGGATCGTCCAGTGGGCCCATCTTATTCAGGGGCAGGTGGACAGGCACAGCTGGCAGCCTGCTGGGCTCCCGAGGAACCTCCCGATCAATCCAGCTCTGGAACGCCTCGCGGTCCTCCTGCTGGGTCTGGAGGATGGCTTGGAAGCACAGAGGGACGCGATGACGTCCGCAAATGGTGTGGAGGACGATGACTGCATGGCGGCGTACTCCCGTCTTCCTTCACGGGTTTCGGCACCAGTGTAGCACAGTTAAAGTTTGTGTGTGGGAAAGAAGAGGTCTGGGTCGGCGAACAACTGCTGACTGAGCTTTTATTGAGAACAAAGTTCAACAGAAAGACTGTGCAGCGCACAACAACAGCAACATAAATAATCCACAAAGGGCTTCACTCCAGATTCGGTAGACACAATCCACAAGGGCTTCACTCCAAGTAACTCGCTGTGCCTCAGTCAGCAGTTCCCCTCTCTCTCACACACTCCTGCTTCTCACGGCGTCTTATCCTGTCTCCGCGCCAATCACTAGAACAAGAAACAGGTGGGTGTTCGTGATTTGTATTTAACCCACTCACTTACCAAGCGTCTCCTGCTATTCTCTCCAGTTGCAGACCTCGCTGAACCACGCCCCCCTCGTCACAGTTATGTAATTCACAAACTAGTTAGCAACTTACAGTTAAGACGATGCTTTGACTCTCGTGAAGACACCGCTTGACTGCTTTCCGCTGCCTGAACGAGACCTCTTTACTGAAGTGAAAGGGTTGGCTGGTGCCAGTACAATGGAATGGGCTCTGCTGGACAAACTATGTAATCACACCATTTACAACCATTTTATCTGCGTTATATGTGCTGTAAAAATAAATGATCATATCGGTGGCATATCGGCGCCACATATGCCGATGCAGATATATCGGCGACAGGCCCATATCGGCCGATTAAAATCGGCAAAATGATATATTGGTCAGGCTCTAGAATCCATGATACCTGTAACAGAGACGAACTCCGTGATTCCCTCCTCTGACCATTGGAAGGTACTGACACACACACACATACACTACACTTCCCATCAGCCCGTACCTTGGACTAATCATCACATTCAGCTGAAGCTCATCACTCTGACTATTTAAGACTCTCTTACACACCACATCATTGCGAAGTCTTGTATTTCCCTGTTATACATTTCTGAGTGTTCATTCTGTCTGTCTGACTGTCTGCCTGTTGCTGATCCTGTTTGCCACCTGATTACGATACTCTGCCGCCTTCCTCTGACCTGTGCTTTGTTTCCAGACCTGTGAGTGATTTCTGACTGCCCTTTTCTACTGCCTGTATACTGACCACGATTCTGCCTGTCCCCTGTTATACCTGTTTGCCCCTGTTTGAGCTTGCCTGTTATACTACGCTATTCTCTAATAAAAGCATGTAAATGGATCCCAGCCTGAGTTTCATCTGACAATAGAAGCTGGTCCCGTTTGAAGTTCCAGTCTTGTCTGACAACTAAATATGCTGGAGATTGTTTCTGGATGAGAGCAGAGGATTTTTCTTGAAACCCTCCCGAACAATTTGTGGGGATATAGGTGCTGTTTGATAATTTAGGCTTTCTGAGACTCAACTAATCTCTGCTTTTCTCCAGCTGTGATCCTTGGAGAGTGTTTGGCCACTCAAACTGTCCTCCTCACTGCGCATTAGGATGATTCAGACACACATCCTCTTCCAGGCAGATTTGTAACATCTTTAGTTGATTGGAACTTCTTAATTATTGCCCTAATAGTGGAAATGGGGATTTTCAATGCTTTAGCTATTTTTTTTTTACAGCCACTTTCTATTTTGTGAAGCTCAGCAATCTTTTGCTGCACATTAGAACTATATCCTTCGGTTTTACTCATTGTGATGAATGATTAAGGAAATTTGGCCTTTGTGTTTCCTCATGTTTATACTCCTGTGGAACAGGAAGTCATGGCTGGACAATTTCATGTTCATGATCACCCTGGTGAATATACCAGAATATACCAGAATATATTCTCTTGAGACTCCCCTGCTTCAGAGCGATCAGGGTTAATGATAAGCTAAAGCCTGCTGGCAAGTTGACATGATTGGTTACAAGGTAGTTTGTGATGTCACAAACACCAGCAATTTCAAACCGCGGCTTTGAGGCTGTCTTTAGATCACTGCAGTTTTAGAGAGAAAATACTCGGCAATGGTGTGAATTTGCACATGGTTTGTCTTAAGGCATACTAAAAACACCACATAGACATATAAACAGCCTTAAAAAATTGATTTTCACTTTACTTTATTATTTCAAATGTTCTCAAAAAAAAAAAAAAAGAGCATGTGGGTGTTAGATTAATTCAATGTCTAACAAAATTGTGCACTAATATATATTCTCATGTATTATTAATGAAATATGACCCCCAGAACAGACAGAGCATACTGGATGTGTCATTACTTTATTTCATAGTTTCTGTGAAACAGTTTTGTTTTAGAACTTTAATTTTAAAATTCCTTGTATGTGGATTTACTGCATTCTCACATCAGACATTTAAATAAATAGCAAATACAAATCACATACAGCAACGAAAATCTGACATATTGTGTTGGTTTTGCAGGTCCATCATGCGTGGCTGTGATAACATGTGTAGTTACTGTATAGTGCCTTTCACTCGTGGCAGAGAGAGGAGCAGACCCCTGTCTTTCATCATGGAGGAGGTCCGCATGCTTTCAAATCAGGTACAATGGTAGAAGTTTGCAATATTTATGTAATAAACCTACAATAAAAGTCCATTATTTTTTTCAAATCTTTGATGGTGAGGTAATGTGTGATTTTTGTGTGTGTGTTTGTTTGTGGGCGCGCGTTTTTAAAATTTTTATTACGCTGGTATTACAACATAAATATGAGGACATTTCATGAGTCCTCATATTTAAAATAGCTTTAAAAACATACTAAACAATGTTTTATTAAAAATGCAGAATGTTTTCTGTGATGGGTAGGTTTTGGGGTAGGGGTAGTATGGGGGATAGAATGTACAGTTTGTAAGTATAAAAACCATTCTGCCTATTGAATGTCCTCACTTTGATAGCTAAACAAACCTGTGTGTTTTTGTTTGTAGGGGGTGAAGGAGGTCACCCTCCTGGGACAGAATGTGAACAGCTATAGGGACCTGTCTGAAGAGCAATTCATCTGTTCTGAGGGCAACACTCAGCTCAGCCGAGGATTCAAGACAGTGTATCGCAGAAAACAGGGAGGCCTCCGCTTTGCAGACCTTCTGGACAGAGTGTCCCTCATCAATCCAGAAATGAGGATACGCTTCACCTCACCACATCCTAAGGACTTCCCTGATGAGGTAGGTACCATGAATTTACATTAGAGTCAGAAATACAATCTGCTTTTTTGTAATTATTTTTGAAAATTCTACCTACATGTGATTTTTTTTTTTTTTTTTTTTTTTTTTAACACTGTCAGGTCCTCATAAAGATGTGTAGGAATCAACCCAAATAATTAATCAAAAATGTAATTAAAGTACACTGAATAAGAACCGGATTAACCGTAAATGATTCAGAATCAATATTTTAATACTTTATCAATTATTCGTCCACCAAAAATTGAGCTTAAAGTATTTTACTAATTCCGGACAAAATATTATCCCATGGTCACTGAAATAATATTTTGTTATGATTATTAATTATGAATATGAGCAAAGACTTTATTGAGCTAAATCTACTAAACACAAACTAATCTAATGAAAAACATACACACACACATTTGATTATTTTATTTGGAATGACAAATACTGACAAATACAAACAACACAGCATCCAAATATTCACAAAGAGCCTATTATGTTTCACCTGACAATACAGACAATGCAAAAAGTCGCAACCACATTAATAAGTAGACTATGGATAAAGATGACATCGTCTTCTCCAGACATGCAGACTGCCTATAATTGCTGACACAGAACAATATCTGGCTGTTTGCTTAGAGGTCTTTTTACTCAGTCCAGCAATCTGCAAGCCTCTGACACATGATCTGTGCACATATCCCAAGCTACCAAAAAAAAGAATAATTAGTTTGGTCCTGTAACCACACACTGCCAAAGCATTGGTTAATGCCTGATACTTCAACATTTTCTCAGAAAAACACAAGTCCATGTAAAGATTAAAACAGCAGCCCACTTCCAGAATCAAAATGTTCTTAGAAAATTCATCGATGACTACGATGTCTGGAGTGTTTGGGTATTCTCTGAGAACACTTCTAAGAGAGTTTATATTATTATCATTCAGGTTTAAAAACCAACTAGTTTTAACAGTTTTGTTTGTATGTATTGCACTTTGTCCAGATACTTTGCGCAGTTCTTAAGCCGTTATGTTTACGATGCGATCATGACGCACAATGTAAAGTCCTTTAAACACGGGGAATCAGTTCTGTATGTGCGCTGTAGATTCCATTATCTTATCGCTGTGTAGTACAGAATGGTTCATGGTGTTTTGGGAACCACAAAGAGAGTTGTCAGCCGAGCTTTAATAACAAATTTTAGGATATCTTACATTTACATTTAGTCATTTAGCAGACGCTTTTATCCAAAGCGACTTACAAATGAGAGTAGTAGAATCAATCAAATCAACATGAGAACAACAGTATGTAAGTGCTGAGTGAAGTCACAGTTATGTCAGTAAAGTGCTCATAGCGAATTTTTTTTTTTTTAATATAAATACACAGATAGGAGAAGAATATTAGTCAAGGTAAGTGCTACTACTACTGGGTCAAGTGCTGACGAAAAAGATACGTCTTTAGCATTTTTTTGAAAATGGCTAGAGACTCAGCTGCTCGGATAGAGCGTGGTAGGTCATTCCACCAGCCAGGAACAGTCCCGGAGAAGGTCCGTGAGAGTGATTTTGTGCCCCTATGTGATGGCACCACAAGGCGCCGTTCACTTGCAGAACGCAGGTTTCTGGAGGGCGTGTAAGTCTGAAGTAGTGAGTTAAGGTATAGTGGTGCAGAGCCAGCGGTTGTTCTGTAGGCAAACATCAGAGCCTTGAATTGGATGCGAGCAGCTACTGGCAGCCAGTGCAGACTGACGAAGAGAGGAGTGACGTGCGCTCTCTTCGGTTCGTTGAAGACCAGTCTTGCTGCAGCATTCTGGATCAGTTGCAGAGGCTTGATAGTGCATGCTGGATGGCCAGCCAAGAGAGCATTACAGTAGTCCAGTCTGGATAGAACAAGAGCTTGGACAAGAATTTGTGTGGAATGTTCCGATAGGAAGGGTCTAATCTTCCTGATGTTGTACAAGGCAAATCTGCAGGACCGGGTCGTTGCTGCAACATGATCTGTGAAGGTTAGACAATCATCCATCACCACTCCAAGGTTTCTGGCTGTCCTGGAAGGAGTGATGGTTGAAGACCCAAGTTGAACTGAAAGGTTGTGATGAAGTGTTGGGTTTGCACCGATCACAAGCAGTTCAAGGTTTAGTTGGAGGTGGTGGTCCTTCATCCAGGCAGAAATGGCTTTCAGGCAGGCTGTGATGTGACCAGCAATTGTCGGATCATCTGGTTGGAATGAGAGGTAGAGTTGTGTGTCATCAGCATAACAGTGATAGGAGAAACCATGATCCTGAATGACCGATCCTAGTGATGACGTGTAGATGGAGAAGAGAAGTGGACCAAGCACAGAGCCCTGAGGTACCCCAGTAGCAAGATGATGTGACTTGGACACCTCACCTCTCCAAGATACCCTGAAGGACCTACCTGAGAGGTAAGACTCGAACCACTGGAGCGCGGTTCCCGTGATGCCCTTCGACATGAGTGTAGACAGGAGGATCTGGTGGTTCACTGTGTCAAAGGCAGCAGACAGATCCAGCAAGATGAGTACTGATGATTTTGAAGATGCTCGTGCCAGTCTCAGGGTTTCAGTGACTGAGAGCAGGGCAGTCTCAGTAGAGTGGCCACTCTTGAAACCAGACTGGTGGTTGTCAAGGAGGTTGTTCTGTGTGAGATAAGTAGACAGTTGGTTGAATACAGCTCTCTCAAGTGTCTTAGCAATGAAAGGAAGAAGGGATACTGGTCTGTAGTTTTCTAAAAGTGCTGGATTCAGAGTGGGTTTCGTAAGCAGTGGGGTAATCCTAGCCTGCTTAAAAGCTGTGGGAAATGTTCCAGTGTGAAGGGAGGAATTGATAATGTGAGTGAGTGCAGGTAGAATTGAGGAGGAGATGGCCTGAAGAAGATGAGTGGGGATAGGGTCTAGCGGACAGGTAGTGGGGTGATTGGAAAGAATGAGTTTGGAAACATCTGCCTCAGAAAGCATGGAGAAGGAGGGGAGAATTTGTGTGTTTTCAATTAAGATGTTCTTGTCAGTGTGTGGTGTGGAGAATTGGCCGCTGATGGTTGTTATTTTATGTGTGAAGAAAGTGGCAAAGTCATCAGCTGTAAGAACTGATGTGGGAGGGAGGGGAGGAGGGCAAAGAAGAGAAGAGAAGGTTTTGAAAAGTGTTCGGGAGTCATTTGAGTTGTTAATTTTAGTGTGATTAGTAGGAGGTTTTAGCTTTGGAGACATTAGTAGAGAAAGAAGAAAGGAGTGACTGATATAAGCTAAGGTCAGTAGGATTTTTAGATTTGCGCCACTTCCTCTCTGCAGCCCTGAGTCTAGACCGATGCTTACGGATAACATCAGAGAGCCAGGGGGCAGAGGGGGTGGCGCGGGCTGGTCTGGTTAAAAGGGGGCAGAAATCATCTAAGCAAGATGATAGAGTGGTGCAGAGAGTGTCAGTAGCAGTGTTAGTGTCCATTGATGAGAATTGGTTAGCGGGAGGAAGTGTGGATGAGACCGAAGAGGATAGATGAGATGGTGAGAGGGAGCGTAGGTTTCGCCGAAAAGTGACGTGGTGGGGTGTGTGATGAGTTGGGGGTCAGGTTGAGTGTGAAAGTAATGAGAAAGTGGTCTGAGGTGTGTAGTGGAGTAACCAGTGTATTGTCGGTGGAGCCACAGCATGTGTAGATGAGGTCCAATTGGTTACCTGATTTGTGGATAGCTGAGGTAGCCACTCACTTGAGATCAAATGAGGCAAGCAGCGTGTGGAAGTCAGCAGCCTGAGGTTTGTCTAGATGGATGTTGAAATCACCAAGTACTAGCAGAGGAGTGCCATCCTCAGGGAAGGATGAGAGTAACACATCCAACTCCTCCAAGAAGTTACCTAGCTGACCTGGGGGACGATAAACAACTACAACATGAATTTTAGTAGGGTAGGTGATGGTAATTGTATGTGATTCAAATGAGCCATTTTCAGAGAGAGATGGTAAAGGATTGAACTTCCATTCATTGGACATAAGCAAACCAGTACCACCACCCCTCCCAATGTGGCGTGAGGTGTGAGAGAAAGTGAAATTAGAGGAGAGGGCTGCTGGTGTGGCAGTGTCCTCTGGTTTGATCCATGTCTCAGTCAGAGCCATGAGATGGAGATCTGAATAAGTAGCAATAGCTGTGATGAAGTCTGCTTTGTTGACAGCAGACTGACAATTCCAGAGCCCAATCGAAATAGAAAACAATGTACTAGGTGACATTGGTAAAGAACGCAGGTTGTTATGGTTGCGCTGCTTACAGCGTGTAGTACGCAATTTACGAGTCTTAGTAATAGTGGGAATTTGGAAGCACATATCTAAAACAAGTCAAAAGACAGACAAGAACACACTGTATAAAGAGGAAAGAAAGAATGAAAAAAAGAAAAGAGCAATACTCAAGTGTCTTGTCGGTGTCGTTGCTCGGTGGAGTCGCACAGGTAGAGTCGCTGGTCTTTACACTCTTCGGTCTTCACACGAGGAGGGCTTCACATGAGGGCTGCCGCGTCTGCTGCCGCGGTACACTATGCACTTATACCAGCTTATTACAACGTTAGTTCAGCAGGCCACGCCTTACTGACTCAGAGCAAGCAAGAACAAACGCGATTTGCCACGTGACCTCAGTAAACAAGCAGTAAAGCAACTATACAGCACTAAAATCAACTAGAAACGACAGCAAAACACTTGCAGTATGCAGATCCTCTTGTAGCTTCAACGATTCTCTCTAATGAATGCTAAATAACAACTGTTTATATACTAAGCTGGCTTTGGCCATGCCTTACTGACTCAGAGCAAGCGAGAACAAACGCGATTTGCCACGTGACCTCAGTAAACAAGCAGTAAAGCAACTATACAGCACTAAAATCAACTAGAAACGACAGCAAAACACTTACAGTATGCAGATCCTCTTGTAGCTTCAACGATTCTCTCTAATGAATGCTAATCTTCATTAACTGCTGAATTTTGTAACGCAGAGTGTGAGACTGTATGATCCGCGCTCTGCAGGCATGCAAGTTCATTAACTGCTGAATTTTGTAACGCAGAGTGTGAGACTGTAAGATCTGCACTCTGCAGGCATGCAAGTTTTCCTTGAAGGCGCAGGTTAACCCAGTAATCGCACTGTTGTGCTTGAAAGTATTGGAGGATTTCATACCTGCACGTCTGGCTGTTCAACCTCTCGCTGGTTTCATTGTGATGTATAGACGCCTCGACATACACATTTGGATCCATAATCTGCCCCTGACTGATATTCACCTGCTCCCCACCAGTATGTGCCCAGTTCAGCTGTATATTGTTATTGCTGCACAAATCATTCAGATCGGGCCAGTCCGAACGTACTCCGAATCCCGTGGCTCTAGTATCCAGTTTTCCACTAGGTTTCTTCCGGAAACTGAGGAAGCTTGGTTCTCCGTCTGCAGCATAGGGGACCTTGCGTTTGCTCAGATCCAGCAGCAGTGAGCACCAGGCAACTTTGCGAACTGTAGGGTCATCGTTATTCAACATATGCAGTAGATGCTTTACTCTAGTCGCTGTATAAATCCATTCAATGTTCAGTCCCCCTTCTGATTTATTCATAAAAAGAATACTTCTTGTTATGTGTGTGTTAAGACTTAACCATTTTCTTACCAGCTGCACGGTCTTAGTTTTCAGCTCCATCAGATATTTTTTAGCAATGTGGACGTTTGCAAACAGATGATGAATCTTGGAAAGAGCTATGTCTCGAATGGCCTGGAGTTTCATAAAGGTCGGTAGGGGACACTGGTCTACCAAGTCTAGTCTGCTGGAGTATTCTTTGCAGATATCGCTCACTTTCTCGTGCCATTCTCCTGCAACATTAAACATATGTCCTAAATAATTGTATGATTCATGTATTGAATAAACTCTGATTGTGCTTCCAGCGATTGTGAATAATGGATGCTGATTGTATTTGGCCTTATACCATCTATTACCCCCGCTGCGTCGATCATAGAACACTGCACATTTATTATTCTTAACCTTGAGTCCAGACCATTGCAGAAAGCGGTTGGTGCATGACAGCATGTTGGTAATGACGTTCTCCTCTCTTGATACTATGAGGACATCATCGGCAAAAGCCTGAACTGGGTTTGGAGATGTAATGCCAGGCGGGGCAAGAAGACATAGCCATTTCAGCCAGTGGTGTAAGGCCAGTATGAAGTTCACAGCACTCCAGGGACACCCTGTCTTAATCCCAACTTCAAGTTTAACCGGTTTCGTTAGTTGATGTCCACAAATCACTTGTAAAAATGAATTGTCATATACATTCTTGATTATATGTATATACTGTTCCGGCAGTTTTAATTCCTCAAGGGAATGAAGCATTACGCTATGTGGTAAAGAGCCAAAGGTGTCTCGAAAATCGAGAAATACCGCATAGAAACGGGAGGATTCATGTTTAAAATCATCGATGGCAGTCTTCAAACAGAATACGTGCTCATTCATTCCCTGCCTCTCTATGTATGCTTTTTGATTTGTTGACAATGTTCCTGATTCCACCAGCCAGGGTAAAATTCGGCATAAAATACACTTCATAAATACCTTGTATATAGTGGGTAGCAATGATATATCTCTTCAAGTGGAGGGATCTTCTGGAATGTTATTCTTTTTAGGGATCCTATATATAAAAGCCCCCTTCCAGGAGTCAGGAACTTTCCGGTTAATTAAACAGACATAAAAAATCTGAGTTAATGTCATTATTGAAAATTGTTTTGTTGCCTTGAGCACTTCATAAGTCACACCACATGCTTTGTTATTCGGGAGACTACAGAGCACGCTTGAGATTTCCTCTGCGGTGAAGTCCGAAGTAACCGGTGCATCTTTCGGGTCCTCCAAGTCGAGAACATCTCACCACGGAGGACTGCCCATCTGTTGGTGTAACTGTGCTGGTTGGCATTTCGCAGCATAATACTCACAAACTTTATTCTCATCATTTATCGCAGGAGGAGGATCTAGGTAAGTGCTATTGTTTAGAATTATATCTATTGCCTTACTCCTATGGTGTACCCAAAGATAGGCTAGTTCGTTTTTGCTTATCACTCTGGGTTCTCTCAGACTGTTAGAATTTGTCGCTTTACTGAGCGCCGGCTGGATGGTTTCCCGTACGAAGCGCAGCTGCTGATTTATCCATTCAGTGAGCGTCTCTGAGTCGGGCCTCGGTGAGAGCACTTTACAGAGGGGGAACACACACACACACATTCATTCAGTTATAGGGAAATGGTGAGATTATTATCTGGAGGTGAATGGATTCCCCAATTGTTTATTTGACCGTAATCTGAGAGAATTAATACACTAGCAATTCAACAATAGTTTCATTTGCTTAATATAATTGCACCAGCTCAGCAAAATTAGTAAGCGTGTATTCCCTTTGTGACGAAGTTGAAGGAAGCGGTGTTGCTCAGTCAAGAGTTCTGAAGGACGACGTCCATGGGGAAATAGTAGGCTTTGCAGAAAATGGAGTCTTCGTCGAATTGTCGCGGGGTTTGCGCATTGCTGCGTGGGTGTCTCTCTGCATCTCAAGAAGTTGCTGGAATCAAGTCAAGTCAAATTTATTTATATAGCGCTTTTTACAATTGATAATTGTTTCAAAGCAGCTTTACATATTTGAAGCACAGAAAAAAGAGAAGTGGTTAAAAATGAGCTGTACAAGCAAGCGTGGTAATATGTAACATATACAAGATGGTGCTACATTAAGCCAATGTCGGCTGACTCCCAGGGGTGAAAAAAAACGCCTAGGAGAAAAACCCAGCGTGCTAACACTGGGAAAAAAGTCCTAGGAGGGAAAAAACCCCTTGGAAGATATATATAATATATGTAAATGGATATGGAGATCAAAATCTGAATTATACATTTTTATTATAGAGATATAGAGAAACAAAGGAACTTTAGGTGAGTCCTCGTCTGCGAAGTTCAACGAAGGTTCTTGCAGGGGTTTGAGTGAGTCTTGAAGTGGTTTGGCTTGTAGGCCGGATGATGGTCGGTCCACCGACTCAGCCAAGGCCAAGACGAAGTACAAGCAAGGACAAAAGGGAAAGCAAAAGCCATTTCACGATGCGCAGTATTGAGTTTTGAACGGTTTGTTGGTTCCGATTGTTATAGCCAATCAGGTCCTGTTTTGGGAGGGGTCCAATGCCCAGTTCTCCTGTCCTGGTATGCAATTAGCATAATGTCCTTACAGTCCTTTTGTTCTCAAACTTCGGGATTTTGGTCAGAACTTTGAGAAGATAATTTTGCTTGTTCAAATTTTTTTTTTTACTCATCTTTCATAAATCAATTTTGCATCAAAATACTGTAAACCATTCATCCATCACAACCATATCAAACAGTACACACTTTCTGTAATTGAGGTAGATTTGCTTCAAATTTACCAATCAATATTTAAAACGCACAGAAAGAATTACATAGGTTCCATGAACAAAATAAAACATACTTAAAGGTGCTAAAGAGGATGTTTTGTTTTATACATTTTTGCAATATTACTTGAAACTGTCTTTACTAACTGATAAAAGACTATTTATTAGGTGAACTGAAAGGAATAATATTAATATACATCATCTGTGCACGAGGTAGGGCCTTAAAAACATCAGCCAATCGTTTACGCGATCATCGCATAAACGATTGGCCCTCTGGCTTGTCAATCACTGCCGTGACATTCCTTGTGAGAGACGTGCGTGGATTGGCCCTCTGGCTTGTCAGTCACTGCCATGACATTCCTTGTGAGAGACGAGCGCGGCTGCGCGCTCCTGTAACTTTCCACACTCCACAGGCGCCGCATGCAATGTTTTTGTCTGGAGACAGGAGTAACAACTGCAGATTATGAGTTACCTGCGGTGAGTCCGACATAATGAATCCATTAACACGATACAGCGAATGCTGGTGGTAAACACTCGTGTTCCAATACTAGTGCACAAGTTTTGGGAGGCGTTCCCTCGAAAGGAGGGGGGGGTTGTTCTTACGCATGCGCTCATTTCAAAAACTCAGTAACAGTCTTTGGTTTCTCAGTCGATGAAAAGATCCTCTTTATCACCTTTAATACATATGATAATGTCAGAGACTGCTTTTTGGTCATAAGTTGTCTCTGTTGTCTCTGAAACTTTGGAATGTCTTTTGGAATGCAATGCTGGGCAAAAGGGAATGTTTCCTGTGATGACCTGCTGTGACTTTCACCTCAAGATGTCACAAGTCCAAGTTTCCTGATAACAGTGGGAATTTACGCCTTGTATCTTGGGGTTTGTTGATCCATATGTTCCTTGATCTTTTGCTCTGTTACTACAATCAAATGCATTTGTAATTAAGCAGACATTGAGCCACAGACCAAAAAAACAAAAATGCAATAATGACTGATTTTATTACATTTAGTTTAAGTGGCAATCCATAGTGGATAATAATATAAGGTGACCAGATTTCTAAAATGGAAACCGGGGACATTTTCTATGTGAGTGGTCAAAAAAAAATTTTTGTTATCTATTAATTAAAAAACAGGGACAGTACATTTTTTATTTTATTTATTTATTTTTTTTATTGTGGGTTTCACATTTTACATTAATAAATATTATGATTTAATTTTATTATTAGTATTTTTGGTCTGGTTTTAATAATTCACCAAAATAACTAGCCAGTAGGCCTAACTACAAAAAACTATTGAACTATTTTGAAAAATCACATTACAAAATATAACGTGAGATAAATAATAAAGATAATAATAATAATAATAAAGATATAATATAGATAATAATAACAGTTGCAACATTTATTATTTTAATTTTCACAAGCTGTTTATACAGTACGAAATTAGAAGTTTTGTCCAATACCTCCTAGAGTTTTTTTTTTTTTTTTTTTGTACATTTTGAAAATTTTGTACATTTTAAGCATAAATGCATCAATCTTGTGCACTTTGGAAGCTCAAAATCAAGAGCTTCAACCCATGTACAGTGTGCACATTGAACAAAGAAACAACATTGACTTGTACCTGGACATTAAAGAGGGTTCCAACATCTTGTGATATAACGTCTACATCGTGTTTTAGGATGCCAAACAATTATAACAATAAAATAATAATATAATAATTTTAGGCCTATATAATTATTCATATAACAGTAATATCCATATAGGCTATTGTAACAAATGCAATATATATATATATATATATATATATATATATATATATATATAAATAATTAAAAAAATTAAATATATTTAATTAAAAATACAGTAAAAAAGCAGTAATATTGTGAAATATTATTACAATTTAAAATAACTGTGTATTATTTAAATATATTTGACAAAGTAATTTATTCCTGTGATGCAAAGCTGAATTTTCAGCATCGTTACTCCAGTCTTCAGTGTCACATGATGATCCTTCAGAAATCATTCTAATATGCTGATTTGCTGCTCAATAAACATTTATGATTATTTTCAATGTTGAAAACAGTTGTGTACTTTTTTTTTCAGGATTCCTTGATGAATAGAAAGTTCAAAAGAACAGCATTTATCTGAAATACAAAGCTTCTGTAGCATTATACACTACCATTCAAAAGTTTGGGGTCAGTAAGGATTTTTATTTTTATTTTTTTGAAAAGAAATTAAAGAAATGAATACTTTTATTCAGCAAGGATGCATTAAATTAATCAAAAGTGGCAGTAAAGACATTTATAATGTTACAAAAGATTAGATTTCAGATAAACACTGTTCTTTTGAACTTTCTATTCATCAAATAATCCTGAAAAAAAAATTGTACACAAATATTTTGTACAATTGTACACATTAAATGTTTCTTGAGCAGCAGATCAGCATATTAGAATGATTTCTGAAGGATCATGTGACACTGAAGACTGGAGTAATGATGCTGAAAATTCAGCATTGCCATCACAGGAATAAATTACTTTGTGAAATATATTCAAATAGAAAACAGTTATTTTAAATTGTAATAATATTTCATAATATTACCGTTTTTACTGTATTTTTAATTAAATAAATGTAGCCTTGGTGAGCAGACGAAACTTCTTTTAAAAACATTAAAAATCTTAGTGGTTCCTATATATATATACATTGAATGAATGTATATATATACAAACATTGAATGAATTTAGCTGACAAATGTGCTAAAGTTGTCATATTAGTTGTTATATCATAACAAAAAACCCTTCAACTGGACCGAAAGAGAGTCTCGAGGCCTGCCGCTGCGTTGAGTGAGTGACAGGAGGCGTGGCTCTGTTCAACTGCGGTGTGTGTGAACGCACTGCTGGTGTATATGGATACTGTAGAAAAGCGGTATTGAACTGTTTAACATTTTAATAGAGAGATATGTTTAGAAAAAATATATATTTTAACAGCACTATTAAGAAACCTCTATGCTGTATGCTGGCCAGACTTTTTTGCAATGTATTTGCGGATTATTTTGAACAAGATATAAAACGGGGACATTTCCGGGGACACCTCCAGTCGGGGACGGAGCACCAAAAACAGTGTTTTGAATGAATCGGTTGAGTCAAAGATTAAATGACCCATTCATAAACAACTGACTCATTCTTGAATGAATCAGCCATAGGAATGAATCGTTTAAATGAATGACTCACTTATTACGACAGTTACTTGACGCCACCTACTGGTGGTTTAGTTTAATTTTCTAATTGTTTAATAATTTTCCCCCCAACATTTCTTACAATCCCATAAAATTTATTGCAGTTGTAATTTTTTTCATTTATTGTAAATTTGTAAATTATTTAATTTGATTGGTAACAGCCCTTAGTGTCTTATTCTAATTAAATTTATTGATCAAATTTAAGAATTTAAAATGAAAGATGAATCATACATTTTACATGAATCGTACAAGCGAAAAGGCTTAATGTCGAGCCTTGTATGTAGTCTTAATGGGCCGCGTTTCAGTCACCATTTCATATTGTCTGACAACAAAAACAGAAAAATATATAGATGAAACAATTTTACTGGGAATTTGGCTGTATTAAAATATATTATGTAAGCAAAAAGGGTAGAACCAGAGAAGCAAACAAATTTAAAGGGCAGAACTGGCACTTGGCAGAATGCGAATGCAACAATGACATGATGAATATTCGAATTGCCTTATGACGTCATCTATCGACATTTACTGACATATATATATATATATATATATATGTGGCATTAAAATTTTTTAAAATTGCATTAAAAAGGCATTAAAAAGAATTAAATTAGATTTGATAAAACCCTGTTTTGGGTGTGATAGCATCCCAGTCCACATCACATTTACACTGGTGTTTTTAGGAAGCCAAACAATTTTAATACAATAATAACAAATATTATTATTATTATCCCTGAGGTAGTAATATATTATTATTGTAATATTGTTGCACTGTAAAATAAATATAAAATATATAAATATATATATAGAATAATTAATAGAATATTATTAAAGGAATATTAATAATTATTTTACTCTACAGTGAACTATAGTAGTAAAAAATTGCAGAGACCTAGTTTCTGTGACAACAGGATTTTAAATGCTTCTCATTATAAATCTAGTGAAATGCTGTAATCATCTGTCCACAAAAATGTTGGAAATTAATGCACGTTAAAAAAAAAGAGTGTAACGTGCACTTTGTGTTCCCAAATGCATGCTAAACTCAAAGCACAAGCAGAAATGGAGTTCCCTGCATTCACTGTGAACTGAGTGGCTAAATAAGCACAGTTAGAGTAGCAAAATATGTGGGAGAGAAATGCTAGAGTGTGATTATATTGTATTGCAATAAGTAGCACTTCAATGTTAATACTATCTGAAAACTAGTGTGGTAGATTTTCCCCTACGCACCAGACTTAAGTTTACGTGGGTCATCTCCTAATCGACGCCCCTAAACGTCTCCTAATTGAAGCTTAAATAATTTATACTCTAGCACATCTCCTAATCGACGTCGGCTGAGTCGGTCAAGGTCTTGACCCTTTTGAACACTATCACTTGGGAATAAGGTCTCTAGTGTTAATAACCAAACAGATTTCAGACTATGCTGTAGAATATGCTTTAATCACGGCTGGAGGACCTCATATCAATCACAGAGAATCCCACCAGCAAAAAGAATACAACAGTTTATATAGGATAGGAGCATGGCAAAACATTCTACAGTATGATTGGTTCATCATATGTCAAACCCTTCTGTTACTATGTAAGGCAAGATTGGCCCAAATCATGTGTTTATTAGTTTGTTGCTTACTCAATATCATGGGGCTATTATATTTAGATAGTTGTCTAGCTGCCCATACTTTTGTTTATATTCAGATATTATTCAGACACACACTGACTTTGGCCCAAGGTATGGGGACCTTTAGGTTTCAAAAGCATATAAATGTTAATCCTGCAAGGAAAAGAAATGTTAGTCATGATTAATTAAAGGTGCTCTAATTCTTTTTTTGCAGAACTGCTTTATAGACAAAATGAACTATTTGAATAATTGATGATCTTTACAACTGAACTGAATCAACACTGAAATGACTTCAGCTGAACAACAGCCACAAAAAAGTTCAAATGTGCATACAGCTGTCCTGCAATCCCATAAATGCACCGATGGGAGTGGAAAGTTCTGTGGGTGATCTACTCACAAGAACACAGACTCAGCCAGCTATTTTTTTCTTTAAATTATTACCAACGCAATCTACCTGTCACTGACACTAACTAGGCTTTTCTTCCACAGACATAACGCACACTCTCTTCAGACTTCTGATTACTTGCACCTTGAGCTCATCACCACACTCATCAGCGCTGCTACAAAAGCTCCTCTCACTCCTCACTCAGTGTGTTGTCACCAATATGGATCTCAGAATGTTACCCTGCTTGATATCTGCTACTAAAGCAACTTACCTGTTTCCCTTCTATCTTGGATAAACTTACCTGCTCTCTATGATCTCCAGTCTCCATTCCTCTTCTCCAGTGATCTCCTTACCTGTACTCCTCATCTCCAGTGATCTCCTTACCTGTCCTCCTAGTCTCCATCAATCTCCTGCATTATCCTCTGAGTGTCCCTGTCATTAGTAGGGACTGTTACTGTAATCTCATCCTGTACATCCTCAAGTAAACTGTTATGTATCACACCAGCTATACTTGCCTGCCATGCTCCTGCACCATCATCTTTACAATTGTGTCACCATCATCATCATCATCATGTTGTTGTTGTCTCCTCCTGTGTCATCTGCCAATAAGTACTGCTTTGGCTTCAACTTAACCATCTTGTCTGTAACAGATGACCAGACCATCAACTATGAACCTGGCAGGCACAGCACAGCACAATCCGTTACATGAATTGGTTGACGGTCTTCTCAGAGCCCTCACTCCTCCTGACTCTGTTTCAGCATGTCCACTCACTACCCAATCACCTCTTCTGTGGCAGCCACTCACCAGCTTTACACTGCCGCATGGCAGAGGAATGCAGTGACTTCCTTCTTCACTGTTCATTAGCCCTAGACATGCAACTGCATCATTTCCCCACAGATTGCACTAAAATATTCTTTGTGCTTTCTTTACTAGCAGGGAGATCTTTACAGTGAGCTCAATCTAACCGCAAGATTGGCCTGTGACTTGTTTATTTGAGAGCTTTCATTAACCGCTTCAAGAAAGTTTCTGATCATTCAATAGGAGATTCCTGCATCATCGTGCGTCTCTACAAAATACGGCAAGCTATCAAATTTCATACCTTAGCTGCTGCCAGTAGTTGGAACATGCCAGCTCTTCTCACAACTTACTCAACTTACCCATACATGTAACTCATGTTAATTTCTCCTAAATCTCCTCAGCAGAGCACCAGTGATGACTGACTCAGAGACTCTTATGCTGCTTATACTGCGGTAATGGGGGACACACAAAATCTCCACGTGCCCCTTTCAGCCCCCAGTTATGTTAACGCTCAAAATATTTGTCATTCACCTTGTCATTCAACGTGATGCTTACTGAAAGGTGACAAAGTTTTTTGTTTATTTTAACTTCCTCGGGTCGGAGGTCACGCCGGCGATACCACCGCGGTTTTTTTCTTACAAGTGTGAAAGAGACTCAAAATACTCTGTCAATGTTGCACATACAATTAAGAGCTATACACCATTTTAATCTGTGGAATATCTTCTTTTATTTGTGTAAACTCAGAGTAAAAACAAAATGTTGTGCTTTTTGCAAAATAAAGAAAACTAACCTGATGCGTGATCTCTCATCTCCCACTGAACGAAGTCCAATCTGATAGTTCTCAGAAAATTAACTGTAACTTAGTGAATACTAATCACAAAAAAATTAGACTTATGTCTAATTTTTATTTTTATTTATTTTATTTATGTCTAAAAAACATTGAAATGTCAGGTTTTAAATCGTGTAAGTCAAATCGAAAACAAAAATTCTGTGTTTATGTAATCTGTATAAAAAGAGAGCCATGTCAGAAGTCCGTGATTCAGCTCATTATCCGCTAATACGGCCACACCCACGGAGGAAGCGCTATTCAGAGGCAAATTCTGAGGCAATACTTGTATGCATTGTCTCAATCGTGTATTTATTGTCTTGAAAAGTGTTTATGTGGATGTTAAAGCCATAGTTAGCGACCTCTAGGAGACACGCCGTTAATTCCTGGTTCCTGTTCTTCTTTAGATGAATTTGTGGACTAAATGTGCACAGAGAGCGCCCTCCAGCTGCAAGTAAGAATTAAAAACACAGTATCCAGCACTCATAGTGATGACAATAAATATTACTTCTAAGTATAGAAATTTGACATACATATATAAGAATCCATCAATATTTCTCCAAATGTGCATGCTTTTAAGCTAAAAGCCTATATGAAATGCCATAGAGGTAACATAATTGTTCAGACACTTTGCATCACAGAAATACATTATATTTTAAAGAATATAATAGAATACCATTATTTTAAAGTGTAGTAATATTTCACAGTTTTGCTGTTTATGATGAGCTGAGACATGATTACAGAGGGTTTTTTTCACAGCCTACCTGACTGAAACACCTCATTAATATGCAAGTCATTTCAGGTCATTATTATGTGATTCTTTTGTCTTCTCAGATGTAAATGGCCCATTATTTATGCAGATTCACGCCTCCTCGCATACTGTGTTTCTTGATAAAAAGTGTCTTACAAAATTTAAATGTCTATTGTTTTATATGAAGGAGTAGGCAGTATAATTCTGAAGCAAAAACTCTAGTCTACAACCCCCAATAACCAGAAGTCTTGTGAACACAGATTTAATATACTTTTTTTGGCCTTATTTCAGTGACTTAAGTTTTTTGTTTTTTTTTCAATAACCACGCATACACATTATTCCTTCAAAAACACAAACATGTACATACATGTTCCTCACATATTATGGTAGCCTAGTTTGTGTTGAATACAGTGTAATGACACTTGTGTCATTAATGTGTTTATGAACAAATGAAAAAAGCACAAATGTCAGGGCATGTCAAAACTTCTCCAGGCCCCAAATCAGCCTCAGACTCCAGAGGGTTAAGGCCAACAACAGAAAGACATGGGACAAAACCTCCAAATGTGATTGGTCACATGATGTAAATGAATGAATATTTGGACAAAAGGCTGGGACTGAAGGATTGCCACGATGACATCTTCCAGAAATATGCAGTGTTTCCCATACATTGACTAGACTGTGGCGGCCCGCCACATTCTAATTTGTCCCGCCACAGTCTCAAAATGAAACGGAAATTAGTTTTGTCGCGATATTTAAATTACCGTCTGATAATTGTGCTCTGTTATATGGCAAAAGTGGGAGACATAGAGCAAAATAAGTAGACTAGCACCCAATTAAGTTTTCGTGCACTATATTCAAAGTCATCTGAAGCCATTCCATAGCTTCATGTGAGGGTACAGAAGGATATAACTTACATCGATAAGTTCACGGTCAGAAACTCGTCTTCCCTCCGCTGCAGCTTTCAAACATTCAGCTCTCAAACAGCGCGTCGCGTTCGGTAACGACAGTCAGCACGGTAAGGTAAAACTATCCAATATGATATATTCCCATTATAATACTTGATATGTAGATAAAGAGCTGTGGATTTGCATAAAATGACTTCTTCTTGCTGGAGTTTATTGCTGTTTCTGAACGATTTCATCATACTGGCTACAGGGTGTCTGTTAGATCGCACAACACAAGGACTATGAATTGGCGTCACACGCACAATAACTGGAATTTTAAAAAAAGTGAGAATAAAAATATGATTAATAAACTGTTAAATGCAGATATACACAGGGATTCTCTTTGTGCCGTGAACGTTTCAATGCGCCGCTCAACTGCGCGCTCTGACTCCATATTGATTCAAGCACATCATTCTGCACCCGGAATGCGCATTAGCGTTTTTTTGCTGAAGTTTTGAAACGTTTCATATTATCATGGTTACTGAAAGATTATTAACAGCCTATTTTGTTCTGTCGTATCTATCATATTTTGTTGCCCCATTAAAAAGCTGCACAATACATTTAAAATAAGCGTCTTTTAATCTTACATTAATATAAATACATACAATAATGTACATATAAATCTAATATAAATCGTTTTTTCATTTCATAAGAATACAAATAGTAATTTTTAAACTTTTTATTAACATTTGGATTCATAAAATTACTGTGCAAAGTGTGCCAAGATTTAGGCTATACTTTTTGCTGCTGAATTATATACTCACCTAGTTTACTTATTTACTGGTCAGCTTGTGATTATATATTTTTATTCATTTGTTATTTTTCTCTATAATGAAATAGTGTGGTTAGTGCATTCTGGATTGTTTAACAAATCAGTGACCATTAGTTCCACAAATACAGATGTATAGATACAGACTCCCACTAATAAATTAATTCAACAAAGGTAACCTCTTTTGCTGCATATATTTTTAATGGTTTAAATGTGTACTCTACATGTTTGACCACTTATGAATTATCATTTAGCCTACTATATGTTGTGTACGTGACTAATGTGCCCTACCATCACCAATAAATAGGAACCGATGTCAGCCCACCACAGTCTCACAAAATCCTGTGGGAAACACTGATATGGCATCAAGCACTAAGAGAATGGACTATGGGACTTGTATAGCAATAGAGATGGCTTATCTGTGATTTTAGTCAAACAAATTCTACAACATCTGCAGAAGTGTGAGACTGACAGATTATAGCGTGAGAACAAAGCAGTGAAAGCAGAGGTTCAAACACTGGCTGTGCAACTGCAGAATGAAAAGGACAAAGCAAGACTGTTAAATGCAAATGCCAAGTTGCTGACTTTACTCTCTAAAAGACTGGAATCAAAATCGCACCTCAAGGAACTCAAAGATTTGACTTCAATTTCTTTTCCTGTAATTTAAAAAACAAAACAAAAAACAGAAGGTCTGAGGTTGAAATTGACTTTGAGGAGGAGGATGATGGCCAGAGACAAACTTGCATTGTGACAAAAGTTATAAAGAAGTATGTTCTATAATAGAACATACCAGCTAGCTACACCAAAGCAAGTAAACAAAATGGTAAAAAAAAAATTGCCAGATGTGTACAAGCAACCACAAAAGTTTTGGCAAGTTCTTCACCACTTAAAGAAAATCTCCAATTTGCATCCACTAGATGATGTAATGATTATTAATGTGAACTTAAGAGACTAGGGGCACTATTAGTGCATGGCCTAAATCGCAATGCGCAAGTGCACTTAGGGTGTGTCCAAATCCATTTTTACTAGTTTAACGACGGGAAAAAACCCTTTTAAACCAGTGCATGGTTTAAAAGGGTTGTCCCTGTTCTCTTAATGAGCAGTGGGTGTGTTTTGGGTGCAATAAGCTAATCAGAGTCTCATCTCCCATTCCCTTTAAAAGCCAGTTGCGTTCGCGCCATGGCAGATTCGCTATTTACATGGTGGAATTTGCAAGCGGAAAAACAGAACACTTCTCTAGCCAGGATACTGATCTGTTCTTATGCAAGGTTAAATCGTGCAAGCAGACCATCTATGGCACAAGCCGGATTCCACCAAAGCATTTTTATATTTATGCACATCATAATAATCTTTTACATTGTAATCTTTTTATTTTTAATATTTGGCATGTTTGTGTGCTGCTTCGCATCCCTGTGTGTGTAATAAGCAGAGTGTACGCGCTTTGTGCATCCGCCTATAGGCACATACTACTAATGAGCTCTTTAAATAACAAAAAAAATATTGCTCCATTGACTTTAGAACAGGTTTTAGTTGGTCAATGGTTTATATTTCAGTTGCCTCAAAATAGCAACGCGCCAACAATAGTGCCTGAACACACTTCATTTTCAGACCAGCAAACCCATGGGTGCACAAATGGGTGCAAATGCATTTGCTATTTAAACAACGTGGCGCAGGACATGAAAACGATAACTGCATCGGGCTGAAACAAGCAAAAAACACTTGCGTCTTATGGGTGTGGAATGACGTGAGGGTGAGTAATGACAGAATTTTCATTTTGGGGTGAACTAACCCCTTTAAATACTCTGCTCCCATAAATTTTGCATCTGAAAGGGAAACTCCTACAAATACATATGCAATAAAGACAGCCACAAAAATAACTGTCCACGTCTTTTCATCTCACTTCATGTCTTTAGTAAATCCTTACAGTAGTTTTTAACACCAAAAGAGGGTTTGTGCTGTGTTGGAAATCTCAGAAGCATAGCCCAGGAGACTTTGGGATCTCTTGAAGCAGAAGTTACTCTTTATTGAGAAACACGCTGTGCGTAGCTGTGGTCATCCAAAGTCTAAATAAGGCAGTGACTTAGTAGTTCATATACATTCAAGGGGGAGAGATACATAGAGTAGAGGTGTGGACAATCTAAACAAAGGATGCAAATGCAGTACAGGAATCAGATCATTGCCTACATTTCCCAGCCATGATCTAATCAGCATAACTGTGTCATTCAAATGCATAGGTGCTAATCCAATCAGTCTGGCAGTATCACCTATACCTTTACATTATCATAGAGACAAAGGCACTGCTGTATATTGAGCTTGTCCTGCCAAATGGTCAGGATGTAGGATCCGCAGATCTTAAACAGATTCTTAAATTTGTAATTCCACAGTTCCCCCTTTGAGAGTTCTAATAACTCTCACATAATACAAATTTAAACCTTCTTAAATCCCTTCTGTAACATATGTTTGTTAACATAAGTCCCATCTTGCAGTCATGCAACTTGTAACAGTTACAGGCACATACATCTTATTCTGTGTCGTGTCCAACATTTACATAAGTGTTGTTCTTTAACTTGAGTATACTGTTGACACACATATACAATGCAGGGTGGTAACATGTTATATAAACTACATGATGACACAGAAAACCATGTAGCATAAGCGTGGAAGCCCTAAAAGTCCATGGCGCCTGAATATCTGTGGAGTCTGTTCTCGGTAGAGTCCATTTCCATGTTTGTCCCAAGATGATTCTTTGTCGTTGTGCAACTCCGAGTTGCTCAGATGACTCTGTCATCATGAAGGTTGTTCATGGTTATCTGAGGTGATGCTTTACACCAAGTGTTGCTTGAGACGTCATGGCATATACACATACCTGCACACAAGAAAACAAAGAAAAAGCAGACCAGCAGTATTCATGCATAGACTTTAGTACGTTACACCTCTGATGATCCTATAGTTTTTCTGTCTAACTCTGATCATCATAAACTTCTAGTGATCGTATAGTGGTTTTGTTCTTCTTTTTCTTAACCTAGCCTTAATCAATTTGACACCTATAGACCAGTAAGGTGGGGATAAACTGAGAGAGGGGGAAACCTATGAGGAAGTCTTCAGCACAGGGTTTAGCCCCCGAGGCCTTATGCACTTCGGTTCTTCCCTGGGCTCCTCACTGGTCTGTGTGTCCTATTCTCTCCCTGTAGTTAATTTGCAAACTTTACTGTGCTACATCTCTATCTTCAATTGAAACATCAGTCATAGCAGACATCATAACCCATTGAGGATGGACAAGTGAATGGAGTGTGCTGTAGCATAACATTTAAGGCTGTGAGTGTACTTAACCTGTGTCCCCAAATGGTGGAAGTGACAGTCAACTTTTTTTTGTTCAGAATGAGTCTTTCAGCTTTCTTGTAAATTACTGGAAAATTAAGCACTCACAGCCCAAATGGTTAGCATGTCAGCAAGCTGCTGCTCCAAGAGTTTGGAGAAGAGGGGAGGGGCAGTTTCAATGTAGCAAGTAGACTGAGTAGGAGCTGAGTAAAGCTGTTCATTTCTTTTAATGTCTTTTTGTTTTTCCTACACTCTTTCATCCAATGTCCAGGTTTACCACAGTAATGACATCTGCCTTCTCTCTTAGGACATTTACGTTTCTGTTGATTCTCTGTGTTGACCTTAAAGGATGCTGCTGCAATCTTTACTCTTGTCTTGACATCTGAGTCTCTTTCCCAAATAGCTAACCTATCCAAGTTGTTTTGCAGGGTTCCATTGGACCATGTGAGGTCTAAGAAAGGCAATGCATTTCTGTATTCTGATGAAAGCCCATCAAACCACATGCGGACCAGTGGTCCATTATCCTCTAACACCTTCTCTGGAGTGTCAGCTATTCCACTGTTTGCTGCCGCTGACTGACAAAATCTTTCAGTGTACTCACTTACAGTTTCATCCTTCTTCTGTACACAACTAGTGATCTTTGACCAGTCTACCTTTGGTCCAACAAGGTTCTGTAACACTCTCAGAACTCCTTCCCTCAATTCGCCTTTGCTGGAATGCTGAAACTCAGAACTATTTACAGCACTTTCAAAATCATTGAATTCTGACTCTTTCAGGATTTGTGACATTAGCTGTGTGACTTCAGCTAGGGACATATCATAGAGCTTCATTTTTCTGGACAACTCTGTCCTAAACTCAGAAAAATTTCTATGCATTGATGGCAAATTCTCAGCAATTCTTTCTATGTCTTCAGGACCAATAGCGGTACTGACTGCTTGTAACTGCAGTATGGGGGTTACAGATGGAACTGTGTCAACCCCTTTTGCCCTACTCTGAGCCTTTTGTCTCACTCCACACACTTCAACTGCTTTTACATCTTTATCCATGAATCCAGTATTGCTATTGCCCTCTAGTCTACAGAAAGACTAAGTCAGGATAGCTTTCATCTGACTGTTGGTCTTTTGAGTCACATTTGGTTGAGGCTTTGTTAAGGCCCAACTTCTGAGTGAGACGAGACACTCTAGTGTGCAACTGTTTGTTCTGCTCTTCTAACTTAGAAATATGTTGGATTTGTTCTTGTGCAATGGATAGAGTAAATTCTCTGTGGCAGCCGATAATGCCCTTCATATTTTTCTTCCGAATACAAGCACCAAGTACCTTTTTGCATTCTTCAATGGACCAAACTTTTTCTGGATGAATCCCAAATTTATTTGTCAAATCCAATCTGACTGACTCAGTCACTATTGAGTCCATGTGCTTTCCTAACAATGATCTGAACTCACTATCTGTCCATAAAGGAGTAGCTAGTCCACCTTTCTCAGTTGTTGGAATTAGTCTAGTGTTCTTTCTCAACATTTTGTAATGTCTTTCTGGCACAACAATACACTTCAACACTTCCCTGACAGAGCAGAGGTTAACCTAGTTAATACACATCGTAATGTATTCAACCTTCTCTGGTGAGCAGAGTAGAACCAACTTGCTAACACACTGTAACAATTGTAACCTTCCCTGAATTAACAGAGGATGAACCTTCTTCTCTAGCAAAGTAGAGGATGGCTATTCTGTTAACACCCCATCTTCCCTGATAAAACAGAGGACAAAACAAATTATTACACTCACCAACCCTTGGGTGAACAGGAAAATTCAGCCTGGATCTTCCTTTGGATCAGATCTTTGTTGTGCTTTAAGTTCCAATCTGGATTGAGGTGAGAAGCTCTATCCGGGTCACGGCACCAAAACTGTTGGAAATCTCAGAAGCATAGACCAGGAGACTTTGGGATCTCTTGAAGCAGAAGTTACTCTTTATTGAGAAACACGCTGTGCGTCGCTGTGGTCATCCAAAGTCTAACTAAGGCAGTGACTTGGTAGTTCATATACATTCAAGGGGGAGGGATACATAGAGTAGAGGTGTGGACAATCTAAACAAAGGATGCAAATGCAGTACAGGAATCAGATCATTGCCTACATTTCCCAGCCATGATCTAATCAGCATAACTGTGTCATTCAAATGCATAGGTGCTAATCCAATCAGTCTGGCAGTATCACCTATACCTTTACATTATCATAGAGACAAAGGCACTGCTGTATCTTGAGCTTGTCCTGCCAAATGGTCAGGATGTAGGATCCGCAGATCTTAAACAGATTCTTAAATTTGTAATTCCACAGCTGGCACAGACTGTTCTTAAATATTGCCCTTTGCCTGTTACTGTATTTAATCTAACAGTATATTTTTTCTTGTTAAATCAGGTGTTACACTTGATTCAGGAGAGAAGGAACATCTGCAAACAGATCCATCTGCCAGCACAGAGTGGCAGCAGTCAGGTTCTTCATGCTATGAGACGTGGGTAAGAATTGTTTATAGGGCTGTGTATTGTCAGCTAAACTCATACATATCACATTTCAGACAATAGCAGGGCTGCTCGACTATGACAAAATCATAATCACAAATCACATTTATTTTGGTCAATATTGTAACTGGTTATTTAACACTATTATGAGTGAGGACAAAATACAAAAACAAAAGCAAATTACAAACAATAGATCAAATTATTTATTAGTGTCAGAAGACTACAAAGAGGAAATATAACCAAAGCAGAACAAGAGACAACAAAGAAAAAAAGAGTGGTCTAACAGATTAATGAAAGTGCTGTGCCTGCATACTAAAAAAAGGTTTAACTTAAGTGAATGCTGGAGATGAGATTCAGACATTAAAACATGTTGACTAACATATTTCTTAAAAGGGTCTCAAGCTTTATGGAACTGATTGGAAAAGCCTCTTAAAGAATGTTTAATTTTTTCGAACTTTTAGAAAAGGGGACGTCTCATATACATTTTGTAGAGGTTAGAGGGTTCGGATCCTTCCACCTCAGAAATGTCAGTCGTTTTGCTGAGAGCATAATTAAAGCTATTACAAACAGATTGTAGTTTTGTATGGTTATATGATTCAGGATTAATTCTAAAAGTTGCTATCAGTGGACAAGGGGAGATCGAGCTGCCTAAGAAACCAGAAAATGGTGGCCCAGAAACTTCTAAGCTTTGTACAGGATCAAAACATATGTACATGGTAGACTGGGGTGAATCTACACTGATCACAAGCAGGATCTATATGTTAAAAGTCCTTAGAAAATTTTGGCTTAGTCCAATTAGGGCTTGACACTGAGGACTGCCTGATGGACTGGGGCCAGCATGAAAGATGCTCCGGACAGTTGTTGGAATTATCAATGGCCCGATCAGGCCAGTGCTGCATCATAACAAAAGTTTATCATTTGCACGATTTAAGTCTTGCCAATTTAAACGTGAAAGAGAACTCAATTCTGTACTCATGAACTTTTTTCTGTAGGGATGCACCGATACCATTTTTTTAAGGACTGAGTACGAGTACTGATATTTTTTTTCTTGTACTCGCCGATACAGATGCCTATACATTTATTTTATTTATTTATTTATTTTTTAATTATTATTTTTGGTGATGTGGCAGTTTTCCAAGCACAACACAGTGAGACTAATGAATGTAAGACAGTTTCTTTATTATTACTCCACTGAAAAAAAAATGTAATAATTTTCATGTGCTTGTCACAAACTTAAAGGGATAGTTCACCCAAAAATGAAAATGTAATGTTTATCTGCTTACCCCCAGGGCATCCAAGATGTAGGTGACTTTGTTTCTTTATTTCTTTCTAGAACACAAATGATGACGCCGGCGCGTTTTGCAGGTTTTTTTTCACATTGCAGCAAAACAGACTTAAAATACTCCGTCATTTTTTTGTCATAGAGACATAAGTAATATATCAATTAAAACTATAGAATATTTTCTTTTATTTGTATACACTCAGAGTAAAAACACAATGTTGTGCTTTTTGTAAAATAAAGAAAACTAACATGATGCGTGATTTCTCCTCTCCCTCTGAACGAAGTTCAATCTGATAGTTCTCAGAAAATGAACTGTAACTTAGTGAATACTAATCACAGAAAAATTAAACTTATGTCTTAAAAAAACGTTAAGATGTCAGGTTTTAAATTATGTAAGTCAAATTGAAAACAAACCTTCTGTGTTTATGTAATCTGTATGAAAAGAGAGCCATGTCAGAAATACGTGATTCAGCTCATTATCCGCTAATGCGGCCACGCCCACAGAGCCAGCGCTATTCAGACGCAAATTCAGAGGCAATACATGCATTCATTGTCTCAATCGTGTATTTATTGTCTTGAAAAGTTTTTATCTGGATGTAAAAGTCATGGTTAGCGAGCTCTAGAAGACATGCAGTTATTTCCTGTTTTCTTCTATAGATGAATTTTAGATGAGTTTTTGTTTCTTTAGCGCCCTCCGGCTGCAGTATGAATTGGAAACTCCATTCATGGAATAGCCTCTTCTTCTTTTAGATGAATTTGTGGACTAAAAATGCACAGAGAGCGCCCTCCGACTTCAAGGATGAATTGAAAACACCAGCGCTCATAGTAATGACAATGAATATAGAATAAATAACTCCTCTGTATAGAAAATTGACATAAGCATATGAGAATCCAATATTTCTCCAAATGTGCATGCTTTTAAACTAAAAGCCTATATTCAGACTCTTTGCATCACAGAAATACATTATATTTTAAAGTATAATATAAAACCATTACTTTATATTGTAATAATATTTTTCTGTATGTTTCATATATCATAATGAGTTTGAGACATCACAGAAGGTTTTTTTCACAGCCTACCTGACTGAAATGCCTCATTAATATGCAAGTCATTTCAGCTCATTACTATCCAATTCTTTTGTCTTCTCAGGTGAGAATGGCCCATTTTCAGTGGTGATTCACGCCTCCTCGCATACTGTGTTTCTTGGCAAAAAGTGTCTTACAAAAACTAAATCAATATATTGTTTTATATGAAGGAGTAGGCAGCATAATTTTTACATAATTTTGAAGCAAAAACTCTAGTTTACAACCTCCAATACCCTAAAGCATTGTAAACACAGATTTACTATACTTTTTTTGGCCTTATTTCAGTGACTTAAGTTTTGTGTTTTTTCAATAACCACGCATAAATGTTATTCCTTCAAAAACACAAACATGTACATACATGTTCCTCACATATTATTGTAGCCTAGTTTGTGCTGAATACAGTGTAATGACACTTTTTTCCATTAATATGTTTATGAACAACTGAAAAAAGCACAAATGTCAGGGCATGTAAAAACTTCTCTAGGCCCCAAATCAGCCTCAGACTCCAGAGGGTTAACTCCAACCGTTGCCGTCTGTCAGCCGTATAATGTGGGTCAATGGGAACTTTTTATAAGAGTGATGTCTCACGCTTAAACTTCAATGAGTGCTAGACATCACTTCCGTTGTCAGAGCGCGATCAGACCTCACTAAGTGAATGCTGAACGCAGTTGGACATAGTTGTGTTTTAGAGGTAAAAAATTATATAAATACTGTTCGGTTTCTCACACAAACCGATCGTTTCGTGTCTAAGGACATCAGTATGTTGTCACGAGCTGCAGAGTTTAATTTGGATTTGTCTAAGCAAGTTTTATTTACTCTTATAAAAGAGTAAATAAAAATTTTGGATGGTATGACTTTCATTCTCCACATAAGCACAAATATCTTTAAGAAAATAGTCCATCTCTGTGAGCCCATAAGTGGACTGTAACCCATACATGTATGATGGTTGGTGGGAAACGATTGTTAATAATTAAAACAGTTTAAATTGTTAGATTTTTCTCATCTATTGTTTCACTTCAGAAGACATTGATTCATCCACTGGGGTCGCATGGATTACTGTGTTTTTAGGACTCAAAGACATGTATTATTTTCCTAAAAATCCTAATTCATGTTTATCTGTAGAAAGAAAGTAATATCCATCATGGACGGCATGAGGGTGAGTAAAATATATGAGAATTTGTTTGGGGGTGAACTATCACTTTAACATTCATATGTTTTTGGTATGCTAATCCAAGATCAGTATGGACTAATAAGAATAAAGTACAACCTCTTGTGTGTTTGTGAACTGTCTTGTTTTAATCTAGAGCTCCAAAAAAATTTAAATATTTGCATAATATTCGGTGTCTGAAGATCAAGATCCCAGTCAGTCAAAGGTTATGTGTCTGAACAAAATAAGATTCTTGTCTGATGGGGACAGTGGATCTCTGGGGCTACCACTCCCTCCTCTGGGTCAACATCAGAATTTTGTTAATGGAAAAGTTGCTCCACTCCCTGCAAAATAACAAATCAGATGTATTATAATCTAACAATACAAACTGCTTTGAATGCCCACGTAACAAATTATGCAGGCTTAAAATATTTATTTCAAACAAATTATATATAATTTCAGCCACATTTACTGTCAAAGTTATTTTGCATTTGGCCATACAGTACTGTGCAAAAGTCTTAGCTTTGTTGTTTTAGCAATGTTTTAATGACCACCCATGTTTATTTTTTGGTCTTTATTACAATGCAAACAGGAAATACAGGAAATATGCACACAAAAAAATCAGAACAAAATTGATTCTATAAGCAAAAATTAGTATTTAACGTGACCTCCTAGACTTCCAGTTTTTTTCAAAGGAGAAACTTCTGATCAGATTTTGAAAGTTTTCTTGGCCTTCCAGTCATTTTCCATTCCATTTAGGTTTGAGAGAGCCAGGTTTTCACTATTACTCAAGTGTAAGGAGAGGTCACTAAATACTTGTAACACTGTGAACCAATGTAAACACAACCTAGGGTGACCAGATTTCTCGCAGGACGAGTGGGCGATATGAACATGGTATGAGAAATTTTATGTCACTATATTTTATATATATATATATATATATATATATATATATATATATATATATATATATATATATATATATATATATATATATATATTATTAGGGGTGTAACGGTACACTTATTTGTACCGAACCGTTTCGGTACAGGGCTTTCGGTTTGGTGCACGTGTGTACTGAAGCATTACATTGCAACATTGTAGCCTAACCACCAATATTCGCAATAAGCTCTGCGTTTTGTTACTTTCGATAAGAAAAAAAGTGTCATCCTTCAAATTCTGTTCACAAAATCATGAAATTTAAACAGAAATGAAATGAATGAAAGCTTGTAAACAATATGTCATGTAGCATTTACCTCAGAAAAGCCATTCAGTGTCCAAAGTTTGTTAGTTCGCTAGAGAAATGAACTCTTTCGCTTAATATATGCACTGTCTTAGCCTATATAATCATTATATTTTACTTAACCTTTTAGTGATGTCCTGTCCTGAGGCTATTTAATGTATGTTTAAATAAATCTGTTGTGAAAATGTCAGCCACTGTGTAGAAATCATTATATTTCAACAACGAATTGGAGTAAAAACATTTAGAAGTTAATGCAAAAACTGCCTTAGGTGCAGCTTAGATGTTTGCATAGGCCTACAATTTGTTTTTGAATGTTGATTATTTTATCTGAAAATAAAAAGCAATTGAATTTAGGCTAATAGTTAGGGCTCAGTTGTTAACCTTTAATATTATAGGAGCATAATATTCAAGAAAGGGCTATCTACATAGTTTATATTTTTTTTATCCTTAAACTTTTAGTTATAATTTAATTTAAAGGTTCTCTAAGCGATCCTGGGTGGAGTAACTTCCTGTTGACGTTCGAAGTGTTGTCAAACAAAACAGAGGCTAGCTAGATCCTCCTCCTCCTCCCCCTCCCCCCCCCTCCATGAACGCGCATTTAAAATCATTCTTGTCGGTCATTGGCTGGAGCATGTTTATTATGTTTCGTGGTCCAGGCTGCACCAGTTTGTTTTTATTGCCGTTTTTGGAGCTTGTGGCGACTTTTATATACATATATATGTGTTCAACGTAAATGAGTACACCCCCTTTGAAAAGTAACATTTTAAACAATATCTCAATGAACACAAAAACAAAGGTGTTTGGTAGCTATGAGTGATCTGGATGTTCAACAGAAATCAAACAATATAAGACTGACTGCTCCCACTTTATATTAGTTGTCTTTAACTAGCGCAGTCCCTCTTTTGGTGTTAAAATATTAGTCCACTTTTAAATAAAATTTTCCTTGAAAGTAGACTAATCCTTTAAAAAACTACTGTCGGGATTTACTAAAGACACAGTGCAAAATTAGTGCTGAAAATGCTGAGATGCTGAGAGTTGTTTTTGTGGCTGACATTATTGCATATGCATAGGAGTTTCCCTTTCAGATGCAAAATTTATGGTAAGAGTATTTAAATAAATCACGCAACGTGATTTACTAATGTTTGCGCTTGTCAATTTACTGGTATTTGCACCATTATTTAAAGTCCAAAAAAACCCATGTCTTAACCCATTTTGCGACATGGCTGCAATTGTTTGCTGCAAGGAGGAGACACCGCAGAGAACAGAGTGTGTGGTAGAAGGGAGAAAACATTTTCCACTCATTAATTTCTTTGGAATGCCAGAAGAAGAGGTTATCTGTATATTACATGTAACAAGTTCAGCGCACGATCGGCGCATTTGTGGAATAGAGCTCTCATGCTAATTTGCCCCGTTTAGTAAATCTGGCCTTAGGAGTCAAAGTTGAAGTTCAATCAGTTAAAAGAGACTTTACTGAAGTTCTCCACAATTCCATAGGCTGTAGAAAATGAGTAAGAGGATCCAGCCTTTAATTACTTAAAAATACAGAAACACTAGTACTTAGTCATATTGATAAACAGTTGACATAATTTATACAGGTTTGTATAGGTTAACAGTACAGATAATTCTAGCAGCATCAGAACATTGTATTGTTCTCAGGGCTCTGAACCGGTTCAAGGAACGAAAGCGAAAACCGGAAACGAACGAAATTTTGAAACTAAATCAAATTTAATCGTTCTGAACAGAAACGCTAATTTGAAATCACCATTAACTGGTTAATAATGTTATCGTTCCGTTTAATATTTTGATTTGGCAGTCAACCAATCACGAATTCAAATAGTACAGCCTATGCAAATGTGAGTGAAATGCCTGTGCTGACACTCTAAATTGAGATGCCTGCACTGACACGCTCAGCTCAGCTGTCAAGTCATCATAGGTTAGGTAAGTCACAATGGCAATGCACTGGCATTAGTTTTTCCGATGATATATGTCACCAACCGTCAAGTATTAGGCCTACATTTAAGTAAAAATGAATGCTAAGGTATATGCAGCTTGTTGTGCGTTTTGAAACCAGCGAAAATTGCAGGATAGTACAATTTTCAACGTCACATCACGCATCTGCAGTGCTTCTGTGAACGGAGAAAACTAGGCCTACCTACACAACACATATAAAATAAAAGGGAATATTTAGGCCTATAGGCTACGTGAAATATTTCACTTAAATAATTAGGTCTACAGATTAACAAAAAGAAAGTGGTTATTTGTGGTGCACTCCAAAGATCTAGAAAAGGAAACAGACGTTCTGCTTGTTTTCGTTATTTGAGTGTCTTTTGTAAATGTATGAATTATGTCTTGCTTTTACCTCTATGACCATAAATTACGGAGCTAGTTTACTGTCTTATAGAAGGAAAACAAATTCAGTGGTCGCGCCAGCGCCTCACGTGCGCGCACACACACAAATTCTTGCATTGCTTACTTGATATCGCAGCCTGTTAAATATTAAAGTAAAATACAATCAACCAAACGTTACACTCCTGAATTTAATTCTGTAATACACACTGTAAAAAAAATCCTGGTAAAATTTACGGTAAAAAAACGGCAGCTGTGGTTGCCAGAACTTTACCGTAAAAAAATACAGTAGCAACGTAAAAAAAAAAATCTGTTAAATTTACGGTAAAATAACGTATTTCATTAACTGATATAATGTTAATTTACCAACCTGATGAAGTACTAATATCTGTTTTGTACCTTTATAATACACTGACAGTCACCAAACACAGTGGTGATAAGAGTCACATGATGAATCAAAGTTCATCACAAGCAGATTTTCCACAAGCTGAGAAGGACAACACTAACATATAGAATGTCCACATAGTGTCATTCACACACACACTAAACACCATCATGGTAACATGCATGAAATTTTAAAAATGCAATAAACATTAATTTAACAACATTAGATGTAACATATAGCCCTAATGTACATAACAAATTATAAAAAAAATGAGAAAAACTAAGAAGAAACAGAGTTATTTCAACGAAAATATATCAAATGTGAAGTGTCACGCAGGGAATTGTGGGAATGTCAATGTCATTCGTCACAAAAATGAAAACAGTTGAATTCGTGCCGAATGAGAAAGGTAGACTACAGATTCACTTTAAATTGTTTTGCATCTTATTTTGTTGTATTTTCAATGAACAAACCTGTTTCTCGCCTTGAATATAGCAATAGAAGCTGGAATGGCGTTAAAAATGAAAAGAGAATTTTTTTTATTCGTTTTGGCTTGGCGTTTATATAGTCTGAATAGTCCGACTGTTAATTTTAGAGGTTTTGTTGTGGAGTACATAAGTGGATAGGTAAAATAATATAGGGTAGTTTTTTTCATCATTTATGTTTACAAACATTATAAACAAAGCTATGTAGGCTAGGCTACTTTTACATTTTACTTTACAGATAACTTTATTATCATTATTTCTGAATGTAATAATAAAATGCGACGTATAGGCCTATGCGACTTATCATTTTTCGTCTCAGGAATAGCGTCGGTATTTTTAACCATGCAGCAAACATTAAAATATCTTGAAAAAAAATACTTAAATTTACAAACCATTGTTTTTGTTTTGTTTTTCTTTCGTTTAATACTATACTATTATTAATATTATATAATATTATATTATTATTATTATTATTATTATTATTATTAATTAGGCTACATGCAATAATAATAATAATAATAATAAAAAATAACGTTATTAACCGCTATTTTTTTTTCTATAAAACCGGTTTCGGAACGTTTATAATACAGAAGGAATGCTGGAACAGAAACGTTAAAATACTGATTCTGCTCGGAGTGGAACGATTTAATTTTTTTTTTTTTTTTTTTAAGCCTGTAAGGCCCCCGCATCGGCCCAAAAACGGACTCCGACGCCCCCGGGCGAAGGTTAACGCGTGTATGCCTTTTCAGCGTCTCTATTAAGTTCACTTAATTTCACTCGCTTAAACTGACTCCAATTTCAAATGATTCTTACTCTTAGGTTGTGTTTCCAATTAGAAATTAATCATTTGTTATGTATTAATTTAGATATTCGATTATTCTGATTACCTTATATCTTCAATTATTTCGTTCACTGCAGTCCCGGTATCGCTTTAGAAGAGTTACTTCGGCTGACTTGAGTACTCTTCCCGGACACAAACTCGTCAGTCTGACCTTAAACATTGGATGCAGGGTAAATATCTACCTTTAAGTCGGTCGCACTCTGCTTACTCGTAACAAAAAGCATAGTTTTGTTATATATATTTACGAAAACTGCAACTTATTTAAGGCAGTGATTGTCCGAAATCGAAATGGACTTAATTGGCGTGCCCCATGCTCCATCTATTAAACCTTTCCTCAGACATTCACCCATCTATGTGGGGGCCTGCAGAAGATCCCGCCTGACTGCTTTGCACTTTACCTTATATACAGACCAAAACAGAAAGGATCATAAATATTTACTACACCAACACCTGTTTTGGGGGAGAGGAGTGGGTTTTCACAAAAGGCACCACCCAAAAGAGGACAGAATTTTCCTTAGTTTTCAGTCTCCTTCATGATACTAGTGACTGCTGTGAAATTGAGACCGTTTTACCAATCGCACTGAGACAAATTAAATGATACCAAACATGAAAAGGGAAAAACAATAGACAATACACAAGTTACATTATATGTTTTGAATAACTTTCAGTGACTTGAGCCAGAGGAAGGGGAGGTGTGTGTGTGTGTGTGTGTGTGTGTGTGGTGGGGGAGGCGTTGTCCTTTTGGGGTTAGGGCAAGGCGTTGTCCATTGCTACTTCTTTGAGATCTTCTTTCCAGATTAAAGTTTTATTACTTTATTGCAGGACGCTTTATCTCAGTTTTTGTTTAGCAGGAAAATCAAGCTTTACAATATATGTTAAAAATTTTTTGGTAAGGGTCAAGGACAAGTCATAAATTCCAGAGGGACTCTTCTCATCTGGGATGCTGTGAAACTCTCTTGGAGACTATTCCTTTGGCATGGTCACACGCCTCTAAAATTAATAACCACAACCACTGCAAGCACAAGTAAATAAAACGTAGGCAATATCTTTTCCCTTCAAGGGACTTCATTGGAACAGCCACACAGGGCACTGATACAAACTTCTGCACAATTCACTGTCATAGTTTAACATATAGTGACAAATTGTGCTATAAATCCTAAAAAGAATTACACATACTAAGTATGCATGTGTTAGTGCAGGGGTTCTCAACCTTTTGCAAGCTGGGCCCCCCCAAAGCTGGTTCATTGCAGTCGGGGCCCCAGTGCGTGTGAGCATTTCACAAAAACTAAAGGAAAGCTTTAACTGTAGCCTATATTCTGACTAGTTTATTCGCTCATATGGGTGCGATTTGTGAAAAAAAAAAAAAAACAGAGGGGGGGATGTTTTCGGGGGCATGCTCCCCTGAGAAAAATTAGATTTCCTTGGTGTACATATGTGCATTTTAAGACGTTTTAAGGCCAACAAATTGGATAACAATAGCTTTAAAACCATGTCAACAAATATATACATGCATGCACAGTTTTGAGGTAAAAAATATTTCAGCAGAGGGAGGGATATCAGAAGTTAAATATATATATAATATATATGTTTTTTAACTAAATACGACTTCACGTTTTATACGTTTGCAGCCTCTGAAACTGTCATAAAAATTAATTCAGATGGTTCGATTTTCTGCATTTTTCACATCCGTAACAAATATTTTGAGGGGTGTTTTTGACAATTGAGAGCCACCAAATGACGAATATGAAAAAACGAATACGACAGTTTCTGACTCAGTCAGGGTGCAAGGACCTTAAACTTTTGAGGCTTGCTCAGCTTCTGGAGAAATCAAACAAATGAGCGCCGTTTTCTAAAGTCTATGAGCACAGCACACACAAATAAACTAAATTGACATTCTGCAGTTAAATTTCAAAATGTGGTGTTTTTATATTTATAACATTTGAATATGTGACACTGATATGACAGTTCAACAAACAAGTTAATAATATTAAGTCACTTACATTTTAGACGAAATAATGACTGTTTTGGTCTATTTTAGCAGCGAAAATAGATCAGATGAATCCAAACAAAGATCGCAACATAGCGCATCTCACAGCAACACTCAATCGTGTTTTGAATGATTCAGTGTTTTGAACAAATGGTTTGAGTCAAAGATTCAATGACCAATTCACAAACATCTGTCTCTTTCTTGATGAATCGGCCGTTTGAACAAATCGTGAATGAACGATTCAATGACTCGCTTAATAAAACCGCTTATCACCTGCATTTGCGCTCACTATCGACAAACCAATCAAGTTTGTTCAAAACTTTTTTTTTTAATCTGTCCAAACACATTTTAATTTTTATTCAGGAGTTTGTATATACAAAACTATAAATTTTTATTAAAGTAGTTTAGTGATAAAAAAAAAAAATTGCATTTTTTTTTTTCTTTTTTTTTCAGTTTTCTTTTTCCTCCCATCCTGTAGCCCCACCGGTTGAGAACCACTGCATTAGTGGATACATATTACATTATATACATATATATATATATATATATATATATATATATATATATATAATGAGAAAATGAAAATGAATCATGTTTTTGGACCTTGGATGCATGTAAAAATATTGTAGGAGACCAGACCTCCAAAACAAAATTAGGAACCTTTAAAATAGCATTATTGGGGCATTTTAAGTTGCTCAAGCAAGTGTCGTTTCTTTTGCATTTAATCTTTATACAAAAAAATACTGCTGGTCAGAACTTTATTCCACCTCAATGAAGAGATGAGTGCCATCCAGTGTGTTGCCTTGTTTTTTCAAACGTGATGTAAGGTGTAGTTTTCCTTGCTTTACCCAGGGCTGGAAGTTATATGTTGACTGTGAGACAGTTGACTTTGATTGTATGCATTTATGATAAAATTTACTATGTTTTCATGTTAATCCATGTTCATTTTGACCATGAACAATGCGCTATCACTTTAATTCTGTTTGAGAAGCACAGCAAAAATAGACAACAATCACTGCACTGCTACTGGAATGCATTGTCAGACTGCATCTGTGTGCAGTGTGAATGCTCTTACCTGTTAATATGAGCAAAATATGTACTGCATACGGACTGCAAATGGATCATGCAAAAAACTGACACTGCATAACTTTGCCATACTACTGCCATACTATTACTGCTGTACTACCTTCTTTAAAATCTGAGGATTGATGGTGTGGGTGCACCCTTATGAGGCCAATTAATTGTTGCGATTTTATACTTGCTTTAGGCAAACGTAACACCTGGAGGGTGTTCCCATAGCGTCAGCTACTGATGCAGCATATTGTTCCTTACTCAGGAAACTAAGGTTACATACACAAACGAGGCGTTCAGATCAAATTTCTCTCTTGCCTAATAGAAGCACCCTGAGAAACACCAGTCTTGTAGTTGCTGATTATTTATACATGCTATTTGATTATTCAACTATAGTACATGATGTGAATGCAATAATACAAGAAAAATTTTAATATTGATACAAGAATCTAAAATGTCAATATCGAAAAAATATCACAGTATATGATTGTACCGGCACAGCCCTATCTGCTTATGATGTGCCAGTCAGAGTTTTGTTGCTACTGTATGAACTTGATCTTTTTAGAGAATATGTACTTTATTTATCTTCAGTAATTTTTACTGAAATCCAAGACTTTGTGGATGTGTTCTATTATTTAATTTCCTTCATCCTGTCATATGCTTTCTTTCTCAGTTACACCCGAGAGGCATACCTTGAGCTTGTGGAAAACATTCGTAAAATAATACCAGGTAGCTTGTCACTATGAAATATACCAAATGATAACTGATTCTTGAGTAGTGGGACAAAACTGACCTGTATTGTCGAATCAGGATTTGGTCAGACAGGTTATGGTTGTTAATATTAAGCTCAAAAAAGTATTATAAAGGCACCTTAAACATTGTTATATATTATATTTCAGGTCTTCTGAAGACATTCAATAGCTTTATTTGAGGAACAGACAGAATATTAGATTCCATTCAGCATCCAAGCATGTTACGTTCGATTACGACAGTCAGTATGGTAAAACTCTCTTCACGTTGTTCAAATGTTTCCGTATCATAATCTGAACATACAAGTCTGTGCTTTTGTTTAAAAAGGCTGTATTTTTTTGGAGTTTACTGCTAATTCTGAATGATGTCAAGTGTTCGTTACATCAGTGGTTCACAACCCTGGTCCTGCAGTACCTCCAACACTGCACATTTTAGATATCTCCCTAGTCAATCACATCCGATTCAGCTCATCAGTTCATTAAAGTCTCCAAGACCTCAGATGGATGTGTCTGTTAAGAAAGACATCAAAAATGTGCAGCGTTGGGGGTACTCCAGGACCAGGGTTGGGAACCGATGTGTTACATGACAGCACTTTTTTATATTATTTAATTATATATATATATATATATTTTTTTTTTATGTGGTATACTACTTTTACTACTACTATGTACTTAAATAAAAAATATAAAATATACTTATGGTATACAATTCAGTACATGTTGTACTTACACTGTAGATACATTTAAAGTACCTGCATTTAATTACTCTGTTGACCGCATCTAAACGTATCCTTATGCCTACCGTCTACATCTACCTCTAACCATACCTGTATCCTAAACTCTATAACAGCAAATAGCTATTGCAAATCTGACAATGGTATTGCAGAACAACATGCATGTACACAATAAACTACATTATCAAATGTTTAATTTTATAATATAAGTGCATAGGATTTGAAGACATCTCATATAAAGTTGGACCTAAGTGGTATATTTTAAAATGAACCATCAGGGCACAACACAAAATGCTATTTATAAATGCTATTAAAAATACATTTAAATATACATTTATTTATATAAAGTATTGAGTTATTGTTTGAGCAGGTGGTAGGTAATAAATAATGTCATAAAAATACTACGATATGTCCAATGAATGATTTCAGATGTTTTGTCCCATGCCTCAATAATCAATGTAGTGTCAAGTTATGATGAGATGTAAATGAAGTGCAGTGGTTTATGATGTTCCTCTTTGTCCCTGATAAATCCTGTTTCAGGAGTCAGTATGAGTAGTGATTTCATCACAGGCTTCTGTGGAGAGACTGAAGATGACCATCAGCAGACCCTATCTCTCCTCAGGGAGGTGGGCTATAACATGGGCTTTCTCTTCGCCTACAGCATGAGGAAGGTCTGATCTACCTTTTGCTCTTCCTATCCGATACCTGCCAGATTCATGCATATCTCTTGTAATTCTGTTCATAATAATATGGCTGTCAATTAGTCATTACAATATTTTTTCTTATTCTTTTTTCCCCTTTTTTATTTTTTATTTTTTTATTTTGCAGTCTCTCATGGTCATTGAAATATTAAGGAAACTCATGGAAATTAGTATAAGTAATGGAAATGTCAAAAATTAGTATAGTTGAAGATTTACTCGGCTCTAAAATATTTTATCAGCTAGATAGGTCTTTTAAAAGCTTGTGTAGCGTAAAACCAGCATGATAACATCAGTCTGTTCACTGATGGTCACATTAGATACATTTATTCACTAATAAGTTTAACCTGCAGTTAAATCCATTAGTTCAAAAAATTGGCACCAAACATACAAATGAATAACAAAATGAAAATTCCCAGCAATCCCTATAGCATGATTAAAAACTGGGATGGGACAAAGTATTTTAACATTGAAAAAAATGTTTCTTGCTTATCTTTAGAAAACCCATGCATATCATCGGCTGCAAGATGATGTTCCTGTGCCAGTGAAACAGCGTCGTCTGGAGGAACTCATCTCTGTTTTTAGAGAAGAGGCAGCTAAAGTCAACATGGCTTTTATCGGCAGTGCACAGCTGGTGTTGGTAGAGGGAGTGAGTATAACATTATACTTCATGATGTTTTTGCCTAATTTTTTTACTGCTTGTAGGGTTGATTGGGGATAGAAAAACACTAAACAGATAACTGGTACATATATACTTTTTAAGCAGCACTTAAAAATATTTACTGAATTTCAGTGTATGGCAAAAAAGTTAAATTGCTTTTAAAAAATATAATCTTGTGTGTTCCACAGAGGAAAATTGTACAGGTTTGGAATGTCATGAGTGTGAGAAATTGTGAAAGTATGATCTGGTATGTCATCTGAGTATTCCGTGCATATTGAATATTTGCACACTGTGTACAGTTTGCATACTATACAGCTCTGGAAAAAAATTTTAGAGACCATTACAAAATTATCCGTATGTGTTTGAGTAAAATAATTTTTGTTTCATTCTATGAACTACTGACACCATTTCTCCCAAATTGTTTTTTTTTTTTTTTTTGCAGAAAATGAAAACTGAAGAAAGTGTTTTCAGTGTTTTGCATTCACTTTTAAACAATACAATGCTAATGTTTTCACTTTACAAGATTTCAAAAATTAACCCTGGTTTTTAATCACAGCTTTCATGCTTCTTGGCATGCTCTCTATTAGTCTTTCACATTGCTGTTGGGTGACTTTATGCCACTCCTGGTGCAAAAATTCAAGCAGCTCTGCTTTGTTTGATAGCTTGCAACCACTCTCCCTCTTGATCACATTCCAGAAGTTTTCATTGGGGTTCAGGTCTGGAGATTGTGCTGGCCATGACATGGTTTTGATCTGGTGTTCCTCAATACACACATAATGAACTAATGTATCAAGCCAAGTATATAAGGTCATCCTAGAAGAAACCATATTTCTTTCTGCTCAATGTTCCCCAACTCTGAAGACAGTGCTCCAATGCAGGACAGTGAATTTCTTTCTTTTGCTGAACACAAAACAATATATTTTGAAGAATGTCCGTAACCAAACAGTTGATGGGACCCCACTGACTTCCATAGTATTTTTTTTTTCATACTATGGAAGTCAGTGGTGTCCGTCAACTGTTACCTATATACTTCAAAATATCTTCTTTTGTGTTCAGTAGAAGAAAGAAATTCATACAGGTTTGGAACAACTTGAGGGTGAGGAAATGATGACAGAATTCTCATTTTTGGGTGACCCTTTAATTGACCTGACTGAGTGGAATGGATCATTGTCCTGCTAGGAATAAAAAACAATCTTCAGAATTGGGGAACATTGATAGAGCTGAAGGAAGTATGTTTTCTTCCAGGATAACCTTATACATGACTTGATTCATTAAGGCTGATTTATACTTGTGGACAATTTTCTAATTTACATTCATTAGCTCCGACCAACAGCAAGTCAGCTATTTTGGTTTGAATGTTAATTTTTTGAAAAAACAGGCTATGAATTTTATACTACTACTCCTACAGGGTTTATCCAATTTACACCAAGCTTTTTTTAACTTGTTGCGAACACATTGAAGTTGTTTAATTGCAAACGGATTTTGGATATCTCAAACGGTTTGGCCGTGGCGAGGCAACGAATTTATGGCGAGAAAAGGGAAACAGGAAATGTGTTATAACTTCTGCATACATTGATTGATGTTTATGAAACTTCAGGAGTGTGTTGGTTGTAGTAGTCTGATCACATGGATGTAACTATTGTGAGTCAAAGTTATAGCGCCACCAAATGGCAGCAAGAAGTGTATCACTTTTAAAATGCTTTGAGATCACCCTCTTATTTTTACCTGATTTGTTTCAAACTTCATCAATGTAATGGCAATACACAGCAGATGTAGACCTATGACAGGATTTTTGATATTTGAAATATCGTTGCCATGGCGACAGGTCAAACTGTAATAATATTCTTGAGTGTTTTTGAGGCTCTTAACATGCTTCAATTTGCATGAAACTCGACACACACATCAATATTGTCAACCAGTAGACATGGACAAAGCCATAGAAATGGGCGTGGTGGAGGGGCTCAGTAGCGCCACCTTTTGACAAAAGTGGGGGGGTTAGTTTTTCCTACAGTCACCAAACTCGGTACATATATTGATCGCATCAAGCCGGACAATTTTCTAATTTACATTCATTAGCTCCGACCAACAGGAAGTCGGCTATTTTTGTTTGAATGTTAATTTTTTGAAAAAACAGGCTATGAATTTTATACTACTACTCCTACAGGGTTTATCCAATTTACACCAAGCTTTTTTTTAACTTGTTGCTAACACATTGAAGTTGTTTAATTGCAAACGGATTTTGGATATCTCAAACGGTTTGGCCGTGGCGAGGCAACGAATTTATGGCAAGAAAAGGGAAACAAAGTGTTATAACTTCTGCATACATTAATTGATTTTGATGAAACTTTGGCTTAGTCTTCGTTGTACAAGGCTGATCACATGGATTTGACTATTGTGATTCAAAGTCATAGCGCCACCAACTGGAAGCAGAAAATGTGTCACTTTCAGCATACATTGAGATCACCCTCTTATTTTTACCTGATTTGCTTCAAAATTCATCAGAATAATGTTAAAACTTGGCACATGTAATCCTTTGAAAATGGGCAGGGAGGAGGGGCTCTATAGCGGCACCTTGTAGTGCAGTAAATGTGGAGTGAATTTGACATAGTCCTTTGATGTTTAACCGTTTTAAGTGCCTATTGCCCGCTGTGCACAGTTGCCCTGAAGCCACCGGGGTGGCGGTGCCACCGGGCTTGGGCCCGCCATCGCTGCTCGCAGCTATATTTATTAGGGCCCAAGCGAAAATTCGCGCAGGGCCCTCTTGTTCTTCTAAGGATTATTAGGGCCCAAGCGAAAATTCGCGCAGGGCCCTCTTGTTCTTCTAAGGATTATTAGGGCCCAAGCGAAAATTCGCGCAGGGCCCTCTTGTTCTTCTAAGGATTATTATTATTTTTTTTTTTTTTTTTTTTTTTTCCGTCTTCCGGGGCTTTTTGGGGGCCTTAACATGCTCAAAAACTCTTGAAAATTGGCACACACATTGGAATCCGCGGCCATTAGGACGCCGGAGAGGCTGGTACCCGGGCGTGGCAGGGGGGCTCGACAGCGCCCCCTTGAAAAAAGTCTGAAAATTTGGTCCATATATTAAACATGCTTGCACGTATTAGTATGAAACTCGGTACACATATAGACCTCATCGGGCCGAACAACTTTCGCGCTCTAAGTTAATCGCCACGCCAACAGGAAGTCAGCTATTAAGGGTTGTTTGAAAAACGCATGCTCTGGAATTTGATATACTCCTCCTAGACGATTAATCCGATCGCCACCAAACTCGGTCAGCATGAAGTCAAGACACTGATGATTAAAAATTGCCAGGGGATTTTTGATATCTCGAACGGTTTGGCCGTGGCGAGGCAACAAATTTATGGCGAGAAAAAGGAAACAGGAAATGTGTTATAACGTCTTAATACATATATTGATCTTTATGAAACTTCACGAGTGTGTTCGTTATAGGAGTCTGATCACATGGATGTGACTATTGTGAGTCAAAGTTATAGCGCCACCAACTGGCAGCAGGAAGTGTATCACTTTTTGAAATGTTTTGAGATCACCCTCTTATTTTTACCTGATTTGCTTCAAACTTCATCAGTGTAATGTCAATACACAGCAGATGTAGACCTATGACAGGATTTTTGATATTTGAAATATTGTTGCCATGGCAACAGGTCAAACTGTAATAATATTCTTGAGTGTTTTTGAGGCTCTTAACATGCTTCAAATTGCATGAAACTCGACACACACATCAATATTGTCAACCAGTAGACATGGACAAAGCCATAGAAATGGGCGTGGTGGAGGGGCTCAGTAGCGCCACCTTTTGACAAAAGTGGGGGGGTTAGTTTTTCCTACAGTCACCAAACTCGGTACACATATTATTCTCATCAAGCCGGACAATTTTCTAATTTACATTCATTAGCTCCGACCAACAGGAAGTCAGCTATTTTGCTTTGAATGTTATTTTTTTGAAAAAACAGGCTATGAATTTTATACTACTACTCCTACAGGGTTTATCCAATTTACACCAAGCTTTTTTTAACTTGTTGCGAACACATTGAAGTTGTTTAATTGCAAACGGATTTTGGATATCTCAAACGGTTTGGCCGTGGCGAGGCAACGAATTTATGGCGAGAAAAGGGAAACAGGAAATGTGTTATAACTTCTGCATACATTGATTGATGTTTATGAAACTTCAGGAGTGTGTTGGTTGTAGTAGTCTGATCACATGGATGTAACTATTGTGAGTCAAAGTTATAGCGCCACCAAATGGCAGCAAGAAGTGTATCACTTTTAAAATGCTTTGAGATCACCCTCTTATTTTTACCTGATTTGCTTCAAACTTCATCAGTGTAATGTCAATACACAGCAGATGTAGACCTATGACAGGATTTTTGATATTTGAAATATTGTTGCCATGGCAACAGGTCAAACTGTAATAATATTCTTGAGTGTTTTTGAGGCTCTTAACATGCTTCAAATTGCATGAAACTCGACACACACATCAATATTGTCAACCAGTAGACATGGACAAAGCCATAGAAATGGGCGTGGTGGAGGGGCTCAGTAGCGCCACCTTTTGACAAAAGTGGGGGGGTTAGTTTTTCCTACAGTCACCAAACTCGGTACACATATTATTCTCATCAAGCCGGACAATTTTCTAATTTACATTCATTAGCTCCGACCAACAGGAAGTCAGCTATTTTGGTTTGAATGTTAATTTTTTGAAAAAACAGGCTATGAATTTTATACTACTACTCCTACAGGGTTTATCCAATTTACACCAAGCTTTTTTTAACTTGTTGCTAACACATTGAAGTTGTTTAATTGCAAACGGATTTTGGATATCTCAAACGGTTTGGCCGTGGCGAGGCAACGAATTTATGGCAAGAAAAGGGAAACAAAGTGTTATAACTTCTGCATACATTAATTGATTTTGATGAAACTTTGGCTTAGTCTTCGTTGTACAAGGCTGATCACATGGATTTGAGTATTGTGATTCAAAGTCATAGCGCCACCAACTGGAAGCAGAAAATGTGTCACTTTCAGCATACATTGAGATCACCCTCTTATTTTTACCTGATTTGCTTCAAAATTCATCAGAATAATGTTAAAACTTGGCACATGTAATCCTTTGAAAATGGGCAGGGAGGAGGGGCTCTATAGCGGCACCTTGTAGTGCAGTAAATGTGGAGTGAATTTGACATAGTCCTTTGATGTTTAACCGTTTTAAGTGCCTATTGCCCGCTGTGCACAGTTGCCCTGAAGCCACCGGGGTGGCGGTGCCACCGGGCTTGGGCCCGCCATCGCTGCTCGCAGCTATATTTAGGGCCCAAGCGAAAATTCGCGCAGGGCCCTCTTGTTCTTCTAAGGATTATTATTATTTTTTTTTTTTTTATTTTTTTTTTTTTTTTTTTTTCCGTCTTCCGGGGCTTTTTGGGGGCCTTAACATGCTCAAAAACTCTTGAAAATTGGCACACACATTGGAATCCGCGGCCATTAGGACGCCGGAGAGGCTGGTACCCGGGCGTGGCAGGGGGGCTCGACAGCGCCCCCTTGAAAAAAGTCTGAAAATTTGGTCCATATATTAAACATGCTTGCACGTATTAGTATGAAACTCGGTACACATATAGACCTCATCGGGCCGAACAACTTTCGCGCTCTAAGTTAATCGCCACGCCAACAGGAAGTCAGCTATTAAGGGTTGTTTGAAAAACGCATGCTCTGGAATTTGATATACTCCTCCTAGACGATTAATCCGATCGCCACCAAACTCGGTCAGCATGAAGTCAAGACACTGATGATTAAAAATTGCCAGGGGATTTTTGATATCTCGAACGGTTTGGCCGTGGCGAGGCAACGAATTTATGGCGAGAAAAAGGAAACAGGAAATGTGTTATAACGTCTTAATACATATATTGATCTTTATGAAACTTCACGAGTGTGTTCGTTATAGGAGTCTGATCACATGGATGTGACTATTGTGAGTCAAAGTTATAGCGCCACCAACTGGCAGCAGGAAGTGTATCACTTTTTGAAATGTTTTGAGATCACCCTCTTATTTTTACCTGATTTGCTTCAAACTTCATCAGTGTAATGTCAATACACAGCAGATGTAGACCTATGACAGGATTTTTGATATTTGAAATATTGTTGCCATGGCAACAGGTCAAACTGTAATAATATTCTTGAGTGTTTTTGAGGCTCTTAACATGCTTCAAATTGCATGAAACTCGACACACACATCAATATTGTCAACCAGTAGACATGGACAAAGCCATAGAAATGGGCGTGGTGGAGGGGCTCAGTAGCGCCACCTTTTGACAAAAGTGGGGGGGTTAGTTTTTCCTACAGTCACCAAACTCGGTACACATATTATTCTCATCAAGCCGGACAATTTTCTAATTTACATTCATTAGCTCCGACCAACAGGAAGTCAGCTATTTTGGTTTGAATGTTAATTTTTTGAAAAAACAGGCTATGAATTTTATACTACTACTCCTACAGGGTTTATCCAATTTACACCAAGCTTTTTTTAACTTGTTGCGAACACATTGAAGTTGTTTAATTGCAAACGGATTTTGGATATCTCAAACGGTTTGGCCGTGGCGAGGCAACGAATTTATGGCGAGAAAAGGGAAACAGGAAATGTGTTATAACTTCTGCATACATTGATTGATGTTTATGAAACTTCAGGAGTGTGTTGGTTGTAGTAGTCTGATCACATGGATGTAACTATTGTGAGTCAAAGTTATAGCGCCACCAAATGGCAGCAAGAAGTGTATCACTTTTAAAATGCTTTGAGATCACCCTCTTATTTTTACCTGATTTGCTTCAAACTTCATCAGTGTAATGTCAATACACAGCAGATGTAGACCTATGACAGGATTTTTGATATTTGAAATATTGTTGCCATGGCAACAGGTCAAACTGTAATAATATTCTTGAGTGTTTTTGAGGCTCTTAACATGCTTCAAATTGCATGAAACTCGACACACACATCAATATTGTCAACCAGTAGACATGGACAAAGCCATAGAAATGGGCGTGGTGGAGGGGCCTCAGTAGCGCCACCTTTTGACAAAAGTGGGGGGTTAGTTTTTCCTACAGTCACCAAACTCGGTACACATATTATTCTCATCAAGCCGGACAATTTTCTAATTTACATTCATTAGCTCCGACCAACAGGAAGTCAGCTATTTTGGTTTGAATGTTAATTTTTTGAAAAAACAGGCTATGAATTTTATACTACTACTCCTACAGGGTTTATCCAATTTACACCAAGCTTTTTTTAACTTGTTGCTAACACATTGAAGTTGTTTAATTGCAAACGGATTTTGGATATCTCAAACGGTTTGGCCGTGGCGAGGCAACGAATTTATGGCAAAAAAAAGGGAAACAAAGTGTTATAACTTCTGCATACATTAATTGATTTTGATGAAACTTTGGCTTAGTCTTCGTTGTACAAGGCTGATCACATGGATTTGACTATTGTGATTCAAAGTCATAGCGCCACCAACTGGAAGCAGAAAATGTGTCACTTTCAGCATACATTGAGATCACCCTCTTATTTTTACCTGATTTGCTTCAAAATTCATCAGAATAATGTTAAAACTTGGCACATGTAATCCTTTGAAAATGGGCAGGGAGGAAGGGGTCTATAGCGGCACCTTGTAGTGCAGTAAATGTGGAGTGAATTTGACATAGTCCTTTGATGTTTAACCGTTTTAAGTGCCTATTGCCCGCTGTGCACAGTTGCCCTGAAGCCACCGGGGTGGCGGTGCCACCGGGCTTGGGCCCGCCATCGCTGCTCGCAGCTATATTTATTTATTTATTTATTTATTTTTTTTTTTTTTTTTTTCCGTCTTCCGGGGCTTTTTGGGGGCCTTAACATGCTCAAAAACTCTTGAAAATTGGCACACACATTGGAATCCGCGGCCATTAGGACGCCGGAGAGGCTGGTACCCGGGCGTGGCAGGGGGCTCGACAGCGCCCCCTTGAAAAAAGTCTGAAAATTTGGTCCATATATTAAACATGCTTGCACGTATTAGTATGAAACTCGGTACACATATAGACCTCATCGGGCCGAACAACTTTCGCGCTCTAAGTTAATCGCCACGCCAACAGGAAGTCAGCTATTAAGGGTTGTTTGAAAAACGCATGCTCTGGAATTTGATATACTCCTCCTAGACGATTAATCCGATCGCCACCAAACTCGGTCAGCATGAAGTCAAGACACTGATGATTAAAAATTGCCAGGGGATTTTTGATATCTCGAACGGTTTGGCCGTGGCGAGGCAACGAATTTATGGCGAGAAAAAGGAAACAGGAAATGTGTTATAACGTCTTAATACATATATTGATCTTTATGAAACTTCACGAGTGTGTTCGTTATAGGAGTCTGATCACATGGATGTGACTATTGTGAGTCAAAGTTATAGCGCCACCAACTGGCAGCAGGAAGTGTATCACTTTTTGAAATGTTTTGAGATCACCCTCTTATTTTTACCTGATTTGCTTCAAACTTCATCAGTGTAATGTCAATACACAGCAGATGTAGACCTATGACAGGATTTTTGATATTTGAAATATTGTTGCCATGGCAACAGGTCAAACTGTAATAATATTCTTGAGTGTTTTTGAGGCTCTTAACATGCTTCAAATTGCATGAAACTCGACACACACATCAATATTGTCAACCAGTAGACATGGACAAAGCCATAGAAATGGGCGTGGTGGAGGGGCTCAGTAGCGCCACCTTTTGACAAAAGTGGGGGGGTTAGTTTTTCCTACAGTCACCAAACTCGGTACACATATTATTCTCATCAAGCCGGACAATTTTCTAATTTACATTCATTAGCTCCGACCAACAGGAAGTCAGCTATTTTGGTTTGAATGTTAATTTTTTGGAAAAAACAGGCTATGAATTTTATACTACTACTCCTACAGGGTTTATCCAATTTACACCAAGCTTTTTTTAACTTGTTGCGAACACATTGAAGTTGTTTAATTGCAAACGGATTTTGGATATCTCAAACGGTTTGGCCGTGGCGAGGCAACGAATTTATGGCGAGAAAAGGGAAACAGGAAATGTGTTATAACTTCTGCATACATTGATTGATGTTTATGAAACTTCAGGAGTGTGTTGGTTGTAGTAGTCTGATCACATGGATGTAACTATTGTGAGTCAAAGTTATAGCGCCACCAAATGGCAGCAAGAAGTGTATCACTTTTAAAATGCTTTGAGATCACCCTCTTATTTTTACCTGATTTGCTTCAAACTTCATCAGTGTAATGTCAATACACAGCAGATGTAGACCTATGACAGGATTTTTGATATTTGAAATATTGTTGCCATGGCAACAGGTCAAACTGTAATAATATTCTTGAGTGTTTTTGAGGCTCTTAACATGCTTCAAATTGCATGAAACTCGACACACACATCAATATTGTCAACCAGTAGACATGGACAAAGCCATAGAAATGGGCGTGGTGGAGGGGCTCAGTAGCGCCACCTTTTGACAAAAGTGGGGGGGTTAGTTTTTCCTACAGTCACCAAACTCGGTACACATATTATTCTCATCAAGCCGGACAATTTTCTAATTTACATTCATTAGCTCCGACCAACAGGAAGTCAGCTATTTTGGTTTGAATGTTAATTTTTTGAAAAAACAGGCTATGAATTTTATACTACTACTCCTACAGGGTTTATCCAATTTACACCAAGCTTTTTTTAACTTGTTGCTAACACATTGAAGTTGTTTAATTGCAAACGGATTTTGGATATCTCAAACGGTTTGGCCGTGGCGAGGCAACGAATTTATGGCGAGAAAAGGGAAACAGGAAATGTGTTATAACTTCTGCATACATTGATTGATGTTTATGAAACTTCAGGAGTGTGTTGGTTGTAGTAGTCTGATCACATGGATGTAACTATTGTGAGTCAAAGTTATAGCGCCACCAAATGGCAGCAAGAAGTGTATCACTTTTAAAATGCTTTGAGATCACCCTCTTATTTTTACCTGATTTGCTTCAAACTTCATCAGTGTAATGTCAATACACAGCAGATGTAGACCTATGACAGGATTTTTGATATTTGAAATATTGTTGCCATGGCAACAGGTCAAACTGTAATAATATTCTTGAGTGTTTTTGAGGCTCTTAACATGCTTCAAATTGCATGAAACTCGACACACACATCAATATTGTCAACCAGTAGACATGGACAAAGCCATAGAAATGGGCGTGGTGGAGGGGCTCAGTAGCGCCACCTTTTGACAAAAGTGGGGGGTTAGTTTTTCCTACAGTCACCAAACTCGGTACACATATTATTCTCATCAAGCCGGACAATTTTCTAATTTACATTCATTAGCTCCGACCAACAGGAAGTCAGCTATTTTGGTTTGAATGTTAATTTTTTGAAAAAACAGGCTATGAATTTTATACTACTACTCCTACAGGGTTTATCCAATTTACACCAAGCTTTTTTAACTTGTTGCTAACACATTGAAGTTGTTTAATTGCAAACGGATTTTGGATATCTCAAACGGTTTGGCCGTGGCGAGCAACGAATTTATGGCAAGAAAAGGGAAACAAAGTGTTATAACTTCTGCATACATTAATTGATTTTGATGAAACTTTGGCTTAGTCTTCGTTGTACAAGGCTGATCACATGGATTTGACTATTGTGATTCAAAGTCATAGCGCCACCAACTGGAAGCAGAAAATGTGTCACTTTCAGCATACATTGAGATCACCCTCTTATTTTTACCTGATTTGCTTCAAAATTCATCAGAATAATGTTAAAACTTGGCACATGTAATCCTTTGAAAATGGGCAGGGAGGAGGGGCTCTATAACGGCACCTTGTAGTGCAGTAAATGTGGAGTGAATTTGACATAGTCCTTTGATGTTTAACCGTTTTAAGTGCCTATTGCCCGCTGTGCACAGTTGCCCTGAAGCCACCGGGGTGGCGGTGCCACCGGGCTTGGGCCCGCCATCGCTGCTCGCAGCTATATTTATTATTATTATTTTTTTTTTTTTTTTTTTTTTTTTTTTTCCGTCTTCCGGGGCTTTTTGGGGGCCTTAACATGCTCAAAAACTCTTGAAAATTGGCACACACATTGGAATCCGCGGCCATTAGGACGCCGGAGAGGCTGGTACCCGGGCGTGGCAGGGGGGCTCGACAGCGCCCCCTTGAAAAAAGTCTGAAAATTTGGTCCATATATTAAACATGCTTGCACGTATTAGTATGAAACTCGGTACACATATAGACCTCATCGGGCCGAACAACTTTCGCGCTCTAAGTTAATCGCCACGCCAACAGGAAGTCAGCTATTAAGGGTTGTTTGAAAAACGCATGCTCTGGAATTTGATATACTCCTCCTAGACGATTAATCCGATCGCCACCAAACTCGGTCAGCATGAAGTCAAGACACTGATGATTAAAAATTGCCAGGGGATTTTTGATATCTCGAACGGTTTGGCCGTGGCGAGGCAACGAATTTATGGCGAGAAAAAGGAAACAGGAAATGTGTTATAACGTCTTAATACATATATTGATCTTTATGAAACTTCACGAGTGTGTTCGTTATAGGAGTCTGATCACATGGATGTGACTATTGTGAGTCAAAGTTATAGCGCCACCAACTGGCAGCAGGAAGTGTATCACTTTTTGAAATGTTTTGAGATCACCCTCTTATTTTTACCTGATTTGCTTCAAACTTCATCAGTGTAATGTCAATACACAGCAGATGTAGACCTATGACAGGATTTTTGATATTTGAAATATTGTTGCCATGGCAACAGGTCAAACTGTAATAATATTCTTGAGTGTTTTTGAGGCTCTTAACATGCTTCAAATTGCATGAAACTCGACACACACATCAATATTGTCAACCAGTAGACATGGACAAAGCCATAGAAATGGGCGTGGTGGAGGGGCTCAGTAGCGCCACCTTTTGACAAAAGTGGGGGGGTTAGTTTTTCCTACAGTCACCAAACTCGGTACACATATTATTCTCATCAAGCCGGACAATTTTCTAATTTACATTCATTAGCTCCGACCAACAGGAAGTCAGCTATTTTGGTTTGAATGTTAATTTTTTGAAAAAACAGGCTATGAATTTTATACTACTACTCCTACAGGGTTTATCCAATTTACACCAAGCTTTTTTTAACTTGTTGCGAACACATTGAAGTTGTTTAATTGCAAACGGATTTTGGATATCTCAAACGGTTTGGCCGTGGCGAGGCAACGAATTTATGGCGAGAAAAGGGAAACAGGAAATGTGTTATAACTTCTGCATACATTGATTGATGTTTATGAAACTTCAGGAGTGTGTTGGTTGTAGTAGTCTGATCACATGGATGTAACTATTGTGAGTCAAAGTTATAGCGCCACCAAATGGCAGCAAGAAGTGTATCACTTTTAAAATGCTTTGAGATCACCCTCTTATTTTTACCTGATTTGCTTCAAACTTCATCAGTGTAATGTCAATACACAGCAGATGTAGACCTATGACAGGATTTTTGATATTTGAAATATTGTTGCCATGGCAACAGGTCAAACTGTAATAATATTCTTGAGTGTTTTTGAGGCTCTTAACATGCTTCAAATTGCATGAAACTCGACACACACATCAATATTGTCAACCAGTAGACATGGACAAAGCCATAGAAATGGGCGTGGTGGAGGGGCTCAGTAGCGCCACCTTTTGACAAAAGTGGGGGGGTTAGTTTTTCCTACAGTCACCAAACTCGGTACACATATTATTCTCATCAAGCCGGACAATTTTCTAATTTACATTCATTAGCTCCGACCAACAGGAAGTCAGCTATTTTGGTTTGAATGTTAATTTTTTGAAAAAACAGGCTATGAATTTTATACTACTACTCCTACAGGGTTTATCCAATTTACACCAAGCTTTTTTTAACTTGTTGCTAACACATTGAAGTTGTTTAATTGCAAACGGATTTTGGATATCTCAAACGGTTTGGCCGTGGCGAGGCAACGAATTTATGGCAAGAAAAAGGAAACAAAGTGTTATAACTTCTGCATACATTAATTGATTTTGATGAAACTTTGGCTTAGTCTTCGTTGTACAAGGCTGATCACATGGATTTGACTATTGTGATTCAAAGTCATAGCGCCACCAACTGGAAGCAGAAAATGTGTCACTTTCAGCATACATTGAGATCACCCTCTTATTTTTACCTGATTTGCTTCAAAATTCATCAGAATAATGTTAAAACTTGGCACATGTAATCCTTTGAAAATGGGCAGGGAGGAGGGGCTCTATAACGGCACCTTGTAGTGCAGTAAATGTGGATTGAATTTGACATAGTCCTTTGATGTTTAACCGTTTTAAGTGCCTATTGCCCGCTGTGCACAGTTGCCCTGAAGCCACCGGGGGTGGCGGTGCCACCGGGCTTGGGCCCGCCATCGCTGCTCGCAGCTATATTTATTCTTCTTCTTCTTCTCCAAAGTGAATCGCATTTTAGAGGTCCTAAACGTGCTCGAAAAACTCATGAAACTTTGCACACGCGTCAGAAGTGGTGAAAATTTACGTCTGTTATGGGTTTCGGAATTGGGCGTGGCAAAATGGCTCGATAGCGCCATCTAACGTACAGCCCCGCTCGCTACATTACACTAGGGCTTTGAAATTCGGTACACGCCTTTATCAGCCCAGTACCTACAAAAAATTCTCTTGGAGCGAAATCCGAAACCGAACAGGAAGTCAGATAATTTGAATTAATTCACAGTTTTGCATTTTCCAGACGTTGTACTTTAACGAACTCCTCCTAGAGATTTAATCAGATCAATGTCATTTTTGGTCAGTCTAATCTAAAGGCCTTTGTGACGTTAAATTGCGAAGATCTAGTGTTTTCACTGAAGGGCGTGTCCGTGGCGGCCTGACAAAGTTTGATGTCTTCGCCATGAAAAAGGAAGTTGTTGTAACTCAGACAAACAATGTCAGATCTGCCCCAAACTTCACATGTTTTATTAGAGTCCTGACCTGAAGACATCTTCATAACAATATTCAGTTACAGTCATAGCGCCACCTGCAGGCAACAGGAAATGACAAGAGTTACACTGACATTAACTCCTAATGGAGATTTAACCAGATCAACATCACATGTTGTAAGTCTAATCTCAAGACCTTAGCGGTGATAATTTGCAAAGATCTTGAGTTTTCACTGAAGAGGCGTGTCTGTGGCGGCCTCACAAAGTCTGATGTTTCGCCATGAAAGAGGAAGCTGCTCTAACTCAGGCATACTATGTCTGATCTGCTCCAAACTTCACATGTGTGATAAGAGTCCTGACCTGAAGACATCTATATGACAATATTCAGTTAAAGTCATAGCGCCACCTGGGGGCAACAGGAAATTACATGTTGATCTGGTTAAATCTCTATGAGGAGTTAATCAAAGTGTAAAACATCATATGTTGTCAGTCTAATCTCAAGACCTTAGCGATGATAAATATCAAAGATCTGGAGTTTTCATTGAAGGGCGTGTCTGTGGCGGCCTGACAAAGTCTGATGTTTCGCCATGAAAGAGGAAGCTGCTGTAACTCAGGCATACAATGTCCGATCTGCCCCAAACTTCACATGTGTGATAAGAGTCCTAGCCTAAAGACGTCTATATGATAATATTCAGTTAGTCATAGCGCCACCTGCTGGCAACAGGAAGTGGCATGCTTTATACTGTAATTCACTACCAGAGTCACATTTCATCATGCCACGAAGTACCAGACATGCTAGAAACACGTTAAATCATGCAACACTTGGCTGAGTGCTAATTTATGCGATTAACGCCACGAAAGAAACAGGAAGTTGTTTTAACTCAGACATACGATGTCCGATCTGCTTCAAACTTCACATGTTCGAAAATAGTCCTGGAACTGAAGACATCAACATGGAAAAATTCAGTTACGGTAAAAGCGCCACCTGTTGGCCGCAGGAAGTGTGGCATTTCGAAAGGACTTTGGCATAATTCTCCTGTATTCACTCACTTAAATGCATGATGCCCCACTGTTCACTGTTTTCCTCAGGCCAACGGGTGGCGCTGAGCCCGGGTGAGAGGTCCCTCTCAACGCTGCTTGCAGCTTTAATTATTATTATTATTATTATTATTATTATCCCAATTACCTTTGAGGTTCTACTAGCAGAGTTTTTACCATCCAGCTGGTCCTATTGCAAGAGGATAGTGATGACCATATCAGAGGTTTTTACTTTCCTTGTTGCATATTATTTAGTTCAGGTGATCACCTAATCATTAGCTGAATATGAGAATGAGTCTGCTTTTGTTAGACACTGGAAAGGAATGGCATATACATGAAGAAATGCTGATTAAAGGAAAATTTGGATCATTCTCTTAATTTATTTCCAGAGCTGTATACTTAATCTGTAGTATGTTCCAATCATAGCCTTGTTGAACCCATGAAACTTTTCACCAAGTACTATTTGTTTTGTTTTGTTTTTTTCTTTTATCAGTTTCGTCTGATTACAGGTGCTTTCAGTGGGAAGGGGAAATTGCTGTAGTTTTACTCTTGAGATGTTTTGGATGCCTAAAAGATTTAGACCCCTAAGCATTATGGATGATTAGCTCTTATAGAATTTTGTTTTTCTTTCTTGACATTTTTTACAGGAGAGTAAAAGATCTTCCGAGGAACTTTGTGGTCGAAATGATGGAAATGTGAAAGTGATTTCTTTTCCTAAAACAGATTTGCCTGTTCAGCCGGAGAAACCTCAGATGGTCCCCATTAAACCTGGAGATTATGTGTTAGTCAAGGTATACTATGTATTAATTGTTCTTTCTCTAATATTGGAGTAATCATTTTTATTGTTAATGATTTACATTACACATTGTTTTCAAAGCAGCTTTGAAAAAGTTTGTAGCTTAAATGTTTGAAATACTTTAAACCTTAATGCCTAATTGTCCACATTTAGCTAGACCAATAATCGTTATGTGGTGAAATGGAGGATTATGAAATATGCAAGTTTTTTTAAAATTTCAAAATACATAGTGGCTGCATCCCGATTTGAGAGGCTGCATTCCGACGCCTGCATTTAAAGGCCAATTGCATCACTGCGGCGTGACAAAGGCTGGTCCCAATTCAAAGGCTCTTTCAAATGTGGCCTCCAAATGAAGTCCGTGTCCTTTTGAAGGATGCAGCCTCTGAACAGAGGATCAGCTATTGTTCACAGCATCATTACACAAGTACTATATTAGTCATACTTGCGTGTCTAAAACTTTAAAGTATTTTTTCAAGATCCAAAGACCACAATAAGAGAGAGAGAGAGAGAGAGAGCAGCGTCTAAGAACTCGTTAAATAATTTTAGTCTCACTAATTTTAATGATTTAAGTTTGTGTGTTGAGCTTCAGGATCTGACATGTGCAAAATTTCAGTTTCATTTCAGTTCATTTCAAAAGGAAAAAATTCTACATTTGTTCAGAGTTTTTAAAAATACAAGTATAAGCACACCAATCACTCTGATGTCCTTAAAAGTTAGCATGCTTATTTAAAATCATGTGTTGCATGTGCTTAACTAATTTAATGAAGTTCTGAGTTTTTGTTTAAGAATTAGAGGCTTTTGGGTAAACTTGGTCATTACTATATATTACTCTGTTATAGCCATCCAGTAACTAAAGTTCACCCATTTTTTGGATAATTAATGCCCTTGGGAGTCCAGAGATCTGGGTGGAGTTTGTTTTTGGATGAGCAAAAGAAAAAGGATTTTTTTGAAACCCTCCTGAACAACTTGTGGGGATGTAGTTGCTGTTTGGTCATTTTTTTAGGCTTTCCTGAGACTCAAGACTCAAGTAATTTCTGCAATTCTCCAGCTGTGATCCTTGAAGATCTTTGGCCACTCAAACTTTCATCCTCACTCCGCATTAGAGACGATTTAGACACACATCCTCTTCCAGGCAGATTTGTAACATCTATAGTTGATTGAAACTTCTTAATTATTTCCCTGATGGTGGAAATGGAGATTTTCAATGCATTAGCTTTTTTCTTATACCCATTTTCTGGGTGTGAAGCTCAACGATCTTTTGCTGCACTTCAGAACTATATTGTTGTTTTTTCTCCTTGTGATGAATGATTAAGGGGATTTGGCCTTTGTGTTTACACATATTTGTACTATTTGGGGGGGTCCAAAAACCAGTCAGTATCTGGTGTGACCACCATTTGCCTCACGCAGTGAAACTGACTGATTTTGAAACTGACTGATTATAGGCCTCATTGATCTGAACTTATATTGGTCAAAAATGTCCATAGTTTGAAAATGAATGGGGGCAAATGAAAATAAGAGAAACATTTACCCTGGGTTTCACAGACAAGGCTTAAGCTAGTCCCAGACTAAAATGCATATTTGAGCTGTTTTAACTGAAAGCAACTTGTACTGACATATCTTAAAATATGTCAGAGCCATTGATTTGTTTAAAGAAGCACACCAGGAATGTCTTTTTCTAGGGTACATTGATAAAAGCTACTTAAAACCCCTAATTGAACTAAGGCCTAATCAAAGCTGTCTGTGAAGAGCCGGGCCTTAGTGTTAAGAGAGCATGTTCATCATGTTCATGCATATTTCATATTTCATGCTTTCAAAGACAAAGGCCTTGAACTTGTGCATGTGTGTGGCTATATGTACAGTCATGCTACTGCATGCACATACACAAACATATTCATGTACGCAAACAATATTGAGTAATACAGGCTTTTTTTTTTAAAAAATGTTATAGAGATGAGATCTTTATAGGCTTAGATCAATGACGCCTATGATCAATAAGTTTCAAAAAATAAATACAAAACCTGTCCTAATTGAAAGAAAAAAAAGTTGACAAAAAGATTGAATCCAATATTTGGTGATAATATAGCATAACGAGAAATTTAAAAGCTATTTTTTGTAGGCCGGTCATTTTTCCACTGGGAACCACTTCTTTTTTTTTTTCTTCTTTTTTTTAAAATGTTGACATTTATCCACAATTTATGCTTTTTTCACTCAAAAACATGAAGTGCATAAGCTTAGATCAAAGCTTTTTAAAAGGGCGGTAAAATTTTTGACCGAGAACACAAAAAAAGTGTTACAGGTTTTTTACAAGGGTTAATTGTGCTTATTTTAATGAAACTGGTATTGATGCATTCCTAGTGAGTCATACTGAGTGCGTACATTATTTGACTTGGAGTCAAACAATGATGCTATGTCATATTTGGTTGAAATTTTTTGCATTTTTCGAGATTTCGTTGGAAACCTACTTTTTTAAAATCTTAAAAAAAGACTGTTGGTCTGATTTTCAATCAAAATCGCTTCAGTACAGTAAACTGCCTTTATTTAACGCATAAAACAAAATTGCTGTCATGAATGTGAATTCTGAGGCTGTAACTCTGCAATGCAAGAAGTGAATTCTGAGGCTGTAACTCTGCAATGCTTTGGCATATCAATACCAAACTATGTATGTTTCACAGTTCTCCTCTGACCAACGAATGAACACAGTGTCATTATGATGTAGCAAAATTAGCTCAAAATAAATATGAATAATCATTCATAACTTGTAATAATTAATTATGAATATTTGGATCAGTTAATAAAATTAACTTAATGTAATAAAATTAATATTACAATCAATTAACCCGTTGTCCAATAGACACACAGTATTGGTGTTTATTAATTCTAAGAAATGTTCATTTCCAGGTTATGAGGAAATAACAGTCTTATTGTACAGTACTACTAAGAGGCTGTAAGTCAGGATCAACATGAATAGGGACTCCAGCATAGGAGTGCAAAAACACAGACAACTTTACATATGACATGAACGAGACTTTATTAACTAGACTAAACACTTAAACTACTCTAACATTCACACATGCTTACAGTTTACCAAGAGAGAGAGAGCTAAAGCAGAGTACAGGAAGCAAGAAGTTACAGCATTGTTTGACATTCAGCAGATCAACAGCCTTGAACTGGAAGCCATCAGTTTAGTTTTAACAGGCCCTTCTTTAAAAGGGGTAAGGATACTCAATGTATCCGATAATGAAACTAAGTTTGATACTTGCATGTCTCTCCAAGTTGAATTAAAACTGTCCTGATGCAATTTTGTGGAGGCTCCCGTTGAATCTTTGCTGATGTTGTCTTGATGAAAGAGAACCAGTTGGATTCCAGGATCTTTGGTGAATGGAAGGTCTAGGCCGAGGCCTGGCACAAGCTTGGGGTTCCTTAGAAGCTTCTAGCTTCTTACAGCGTCACCTTGACATCGGCATTTGTCAGTAAAAGAGAAGAAAGAGAGAAAGAAGAGCAGATCTTGTGATCAGTGAATATAGGGGGTGAAGATCACACCCTCTTAAGGTGTCTGAGCCAATAAGGGGTTGCCCCCTCAGAGGGAAGTTTTACGAGTCTTTTGTTCTGTAGCAAGATATTAGCGTATAAGACACTGGATTGGATGAATGAGAAAAATAACCTTCTAGATTCTTATAATACTAATGTGTCACAGAGTTAGTAACATGTAACATAAATTGCCAAATAGGAAACGAAAGTGTGATTTCAGTTAACTATACATTTGCAACTATGGAACATTAATACCAAAATAGTTCCAAAAGAGAGAATTAATACATAGAATAAAGCCTATAAAAGGAGAGTCATAAGATGGGGAAAATTGGATACATGTTTATACATTTCCCAAGTGGTTATATAGAGAATACATAGGATTAAGAGAGTTTGTTGTCCCTCTCAAGAAAGAATGAGTCACTAGTCTCAACAGCATTCTTTCTGATCATAAAAGATACCATATATCTGTAACAGAACACCTTGTTCTGCCTGTGTACTAGCTACATTTTGGGATGCTGGTTGCAGTTTTAGGGGGATGGGTTCACAAGAACTTTGATAAAGTGAGTTCATGGGTAATTCATTAAATATATTGAATAATTGTGTGGCTGATTGATCCAGACGCTACATCCCCCCTTTTCGATCGTTGTTGTTCTTTCCTGGACAACAGCGAGCGACGTTGAGAAGGTGCAGAAAGATCAGACGCACCACTGGCACACAAGACTGGAAGGCTGTGATGGTCTCTGGTTGTATGTGTCTCCTGGAGTGGTGGTCATTCCATGGCGGTTGATGTAGACAGTAGACGAGCTCAGATCTCTGAGCTGGTGTTGTGTGAGTGTTCAGAAGCTTGTGCTTCTGAGTACTCCTCAGGTAAGAACTGTTCAAGAAGCTCTTTTACTAGCATTAGAAGCTCCTGCAGGTCCAATACAGGCCATTGATCCAGACGCTACAATGATTTAGGATTCATCACACCGGTATGGAGCTGAAGCTGGCCATAGGGTATGTGTGGAGGACCTGTTTGGTTCTTGTGGTATCTGCTAAGGACTGTGCTGATAGCTGTCATGTCAACAAGGCCTTTACAGGGGATTGTGTAGGGATAGTGTACACGGTCTCTGCTGACATTTGGGGCTCCGATTTGGTTGTGTCTAGGTGCAGGTCCACCATCTGCTCTGGATATGGACCGGATCCAGCTGACTACGGTAACCTCGGGATAAGGATGAGACAGACAGACTAATATAAGCATAGATGCCATTCACTCTAAAAACTGCTGGGTTAAAAAAACCCAAGTAAAATATGGAATTATGCCCTCTTTCACATGATGTAATATAAGTCTCTGGTATGGTCAGAGTTTCAGCCCAAAATACCCTACAAATTTGCCCCTATTTAGGGGTGAGCAAAAACATGCACCTTTTACTATATTATTATATTGCTGGCTAAAAAAATAAATCCAAAATTGGTTGAAAAAAATGGCTGGGTAAAAACAACCCAATCCCTGGTTTTGTCCATATTTAACCCAGCAGTTTTTAGAGTGTTCTT